>NW_009198220.1:74362-105533 GCF_000690835.1 Fulmarus glacialis
CTTAGAAAGCGAGAAGATCTTTCTCTGATAAAGTCAAATCAGATTCTAACATAAGAATCCCTGGAAACATTCTTCTCTATTGCAGAGGGTTACGATGCAGACTGGAATAATTTACATTACAATTACCTGTCCTATTGTTGTAGAAAAGATCTGCAGAAAGCATAATGCAGGGAAACATTTCACTCTGCTTACTGAGTTTGAGCAACCTATAGAGAGTTATTCCATGAAGACTCAGAGAGCCCAGCTGCTGTAATGTGTGCAGGCACTATGTATTACTTCTAAAAATAGGGCACTGTGGAATAGGGTGGAAAAAAGGAGAAAGTCAGCAACCAAAATTCATCCCCAAATTTTCCATTTTTCTGTCTTACCTGAAAAGGTATCTTGCACAAAAAACAGGGAAGATGTGATCTCATACCCTCAGACCCCTGACAGCAGGGGGAGTGACACCCAGCTTGTTTGTTAGCTCTGTTATGGGTGCTGCCGTATAACCCTGCACAAGTCACCTACACCTGTTTCTCTGCCCATCTTCCTTTGTGTTGTCTGCGTAGATTATGCAGCTTAGATCCCTGAAGGTACTTAGGCACCTAATGCCTCTGTAGACACGTCTCTAAGTCCTCCAGGTCAGGCACTCTTACACTGTGTATATACTAGCTTTGATCTTACCTGCCATACTTCATTGCTACCGATACAAAAATGATCGTCACAGCTCAGCTCTGAGCTCTTCTGTTCTACAATATGAACAACCACCACAGGGCCCTGTGGGAGTTAACAAGTGAATTCACTTCTTTTATATATTCACAAAAGTCAGGATAAGAATTCAAACAGAAGGAAAAGCATATTGAGAATCCATGTCACAAAACCACCGTATAAAATCATATCCACAATAATTACAGCTTGATTTTAACTGTAAAATTCATACAGAAGGAAAGTAGGGAAACATCAGTTATTTTGAGAACAGAAACCTCCCCCAGTATTTGCTTCCCAGCAGACAGTGGGCTCAGGATGACTTGGCTTTCCGAAGTTTTAGCAGTCTCATGTGACCATGTCCAGAGCAAGGGGACCAAGGGGAAGTTAGGAGAGTTTAAAATATGCTCCAACTTGGACTAGGAACTGGGCAGATGCAAACCCACTCAGATTCACAAAATGTAATTCTTGCTTACGACAATGAAGGCTGAAAGGTGACCTTACTGCCTGTGTGAGCTTACACACAGCAGCCTAAGGGACTGATCGCAGGGAACTTGTCAGTCTTTTTAGAGAAAGGCATAATAAAATACATTCTCTGGAAGCTAAAGAAACTCGGTCCTAAAAAAGATGCAATCTCATGGCGGTGTGTACTTAAATGCCGAGGTGGTTACTGAAAGTGGTGGTGCACCACTTGAATTTTTTAGACGCTTTGCAGAAGAACTACTGGGAAAAAGTCTAGTGTCTGTATATACTAATCTGGTCAGGTTTTTGTAGCCTGGGTACAGGATTATCTATCTCCTGATACCTCAAGACCTCTTTCAAAATGTTAATATTTCTTATTATTTCTGTATTTCTATAGTGTCTCCTTCTGGCCTCAGAAGATGGATTTTGCCCTTGCTGAGCACTACTGTGGTGTCCTTATCCAGTCCCTGCATAGAGGCCAATGAATAACACGCCCCATTTGGCAAGTGCTTTCTCAAGTGTAAACAAGTGCGTTTTTAAAATGCCCCCCTCCTTCTTAAAAAAATAAACCAAATTCACCATATTAACTGATAAACTGTGTACTAAAGTACTGACAAAAACCAGCAATAAATAATAAAAGCCCAATTCTGCATTTTGAAGGAAGCCTTAGAACAGAAAGAGAGGTTATCACTTTAGCTCCCAGTAAGAACAAGGATAAAACTGCAGTAAAATTCTGTACTATGTTTTAAAAAAGATCAGGAGGAAAATCACTGCAAGATTTCAAATGATTACATTGTATAGCATATGTTCTATAGGGATTGAAATGCTCATGTCTTTTGAAACATTTAGATGCTTCAGGTAATATTTCTATTACATGCAATAAAGTAAAAAGTACCCAGAAGTATGTTTTCATTGTTCATCTGGTTCCTTAAGGAATTTAAGGAAAAAGTCAAAGCCTGTATACTGTTTTTTTATACATACTGTACATATAGGAAAAACCAAATCATAACAAGCAATAAATGTAGGAATTAAAAAAAGAGATTTGAAATAAAAAAAATTGAATGCTTAAGTATTAAAATTTAATGTGCCTTTCTGGTCGATAATGTTTTAATATTTTCTGTATTTTAACTGTTTAGTATTTGGCTTTTTGCTATTTTGATACATACTGTTGAAAACTGTTTTCTTTTAAAAAATGAGGCGTATCACATGCAAAGCCTTCTTTTCAATAGTGAACTTCAAACATTGAGTAGGTGAAGGAAACGTTACCAGGTTACTGGTCACTGTGATTTTTTGAAAAATCTTACAGACCCACATACTCAGAATGATTCAAGTTGGAAAGGACCTCAGGAAGTTACCAGTCCAAGTTTCTGCTTGAAATACTCTCTGAGTACTTTGGTAACCCCTTAGAAAATTAAAATCCTTCCTAGGAACCAAAGTCCAGAACTGAGGTAGTCACCCAAATTCTTCCTACTGGCAGCAAAGAAGTCTTACATCATCCAGGGCTGTATTAATAGAAGCACAGCCAGTTGATCCCTCTTTAACTAAGCACTCGTTAGACCGTATCTAGATATTGCATCCAGTTTTGGGCCCCCAATACAAGAAAGATGTTGATAAACTGGAGTGAGTTCAATGGAGGGTCACTGAACCTCCAAGATGGTCAAGGGCTGGAGCACTTGCTCTGTGAGGTGGTGGATGGTGGGAGACTGAGAGACAATGGGCATAAATTGAAACAAAAGAGGTTCAGATTGGGTAAGAGGAAATTTTTCCACAATGAGGACAGTTAAGCAGTGAAAGTGGCTGCCCAGAGACGTTGTGCACTCCCTATCCTCGGAGGTTTTCAAGAGCAGACTGGATAATGCCCTCAAGCAGCCTGGTCTGATGTCATATCTGACCCTGCTTTGGGCAGGAGGTTGGACTAGAGACCTCCTGCAGTTCCTTCCAATCTGAGTTGTCTTACGATCTTACTTTCTCCACAACACTTAAGGCAAGTGAATTTTGAGAAAAATGGGAAAGCAACCAGGTATATGAGCTAGTAGAGAAGCAGAGAGAGTGATGAGAAATCTTCTCTGTCCTTCTTCAAGGTGACCCTTATACACTTTCATATGTAAAATTCTGGACATTGCCTGCAGAAAAAGCAGAACAACTTACAGTGTAATTGGGGAAAAAGGATTGCAAAAATTGCCTTCCCGAAGCAAACACCTCATATGAATATAAACAGATGCTATCATTGAAAGGGACATAGAAAGAGGTGGATATGAAACTTTAGATCTCTACGCATCAGGTAAGAGAGCAGACATTCTCTGGCATTAGTCTTCTAGTGTTGAGTTATCTCCGAGAATAGCTAAACAGAAAATAAGATGCTCCAAAACCTCAAGCACTGTATCCCAAGAGCTGTTCCAGTGAGACTCTAATACCTTCCTGAGCAGGATGAAATGAAAAAAGAAAACTTCAAGGATTTTGAAGTGGCCTTATAGTCAATCCCTGCACAGACAGACGTGTACCATTCTGAAGGTATTGTCCCAATACTTTATTTGAGAGAAGAACTGTCCCCAAGGAGCTCAATTGTAGGAGGAGGTAATCCATGTTTAATTCAGAGAATTAAACAGCACAGAGAAGCAGCACAGAGAAACTTGTCCAATACACAGTTTTTTCATTCTCTGTAACTCTGACAGATTCCCTGACGTAGAGACAATTTACGATTCTCTTATGCTTGTCTTTGAGAGCAGGGAAAACATTAGTTCGAAATGGGGTTTCGGATTCAAGAAAAAAAATTACCACTTGGAGAAATCCCTTCAAATGGAGGCATCTCCAGTGTTAAGGCAGACTCCCATCTTGTCCAAAACCACACCAATAACACAAAATATTAGAGACACTGACATCAAACAGGCACAGCAACTGAATCAATTGATGGAACTAGTCCAGCAACCATTGAAATGATTCTGTGGCTGGATCCTCTAATTACTGCAAGCTGATCAGTGCAATCCTCACATCAAAACTGCCTTTTCTCCCTCACTTCACAAGCTTCCAAAATCCACCAGAGCTTATGCTTTGCTCTACATATAGAAAGGGCCTTCACCAGGAGGAAATCTCAGGTTCAGGCACAGAGATTTCAAAATAAATGGAAGCTTAAGAGTTCAGTGTGCCCGTCCCTCCGGGCCCGAGGCAGAGAGACAGGCCATTTGGAGAAATAGCCTTTTGTGGGATATATCAAGCCATAGAAAGAGTACTCCGCTCTGGGAAGACGCAGTGCTCTGAAGGACTGTGATTAAGTCAGGTCTTAGGGAGAATGAATGTAGAATTTATACAGTGGAAAGACACAGAAACTGCAGTCACCTACACAGTACGAACCTCTGCTAGTTGGGGGGTTTCCATCCCTGACACTTCCCGTAATCTGCGTCTGAACAATGCCTCTAAGAAGTCTAACATGTAAAAGTGCTAGCAAAGAAGAAAAATC
Organism: Fulmarus glacialis; assembly: GCF_000690835.1. Taxonomy (NCBI): domain Eukaryota; kingdom Metazoa; phylum Chordata; class Aves; order Procellariiformes; family Procellariidae; genus Fulmarus; species Fulmarus glacialis. Next base: position 78,963 of record NW_009198220.1, read on the forward strand.
CCCGGTCCTCTGCACTCGGTACAGAGAGCTCTAATACCAGCTAAGTGTGGAAAGGGGAAGCCAGCTTGCAGAACAAAGTCTATCTGTATTAATAAATACCTGAATGGAAATCTGCCTTCAGGCCTGTTATACAAACTTGAGGATGCAAAGCCTTATTCACAGTTCTTGAGATGATTTTCCACTTTTCTTTCTATTAAGATACACATTTGCAGCATACAAAATTACAGTTATGAAAGAATATTTTGGGAATTCAAAATGTATTCCAGTTTATATACAAAAAGATGCTTAACAGAGCATTTAAGAACCATGCTTGTATCATATTCCACAGATTAAGATTCACCAATATCTCTAGATGAATTACACGAAGAGCCAGCATTTCTGTCAGAAAGGAGAAGTCACAGAAATTATTTGCCTTTGGAGACTGATTCTGGTGTTTTTCTTATATTAAAGTCAGGTTCCTATCAAGTCTTTGGATTTACTGTGACTGTATCCTAAATCTTAGGAAATGCCAATATTTTCCTCACTTTCTTTCCCATTTATTGCAGCATACTTCTTCTTCTTCTTTCTGTCAGCCTCCATAATTGGTGGAAAGTAAGAGAAAAGCCCAGCATGGTGCAGAATCAATCTAATAGTGAGCTACAATGATTGCTGGTGGATCCGAACTCCTGGAGGAAACAGGCTGTATTTTCACAAAAGGTAGTAATCTTTTTATTTTCCTTTCAGGGGCTTGGAAGGAACAAGTAGGCCAAGCAAACGGCGTATCACTTAGCACAGCTCGGTGCAGAACACAAGGGTGTTCAATGTCAGATCCAGGGTCTACCATGACACACAAGGTAAGCGGGTTTTTTTGAGGGATTTTTCCCCCATCCTCCTTTTTATACATACCAGACCTTTTAATCCTTTGCTTTTAGCCAGCTAACTTCCATCTTACCTTCCCGAAAAAGAAAATACAGGGAGGTAACCTGCTCAGAATAAGCTTCTGCTATGAACTATGAATACAGCAAAGGAATAACTTTGAGCTGTAAAGAGTTCCCGGAGTTCAGACCCCGAGTCCACTCTGACGCTAGACCGGCTTACTAAACTTTCCTGGGTGCAGACATACATTAAACACCAAGGCTAAGATAAAAGAAATCATCTGAAAGGTTTCCCTTTGCAGTTACTATTCAGCTACCCATGAGGGTGTGTTCCTTTCTTTTTTTTCCTGTTGGTGCTCTTTTTCATGCTTTTTTTCCTAGTGTTTCTCTCTTTTGCTACCTGCTTTATTCATTCATATTGCAGAGGAGGAAAACTAAGCAAATTATAGAGTGAACCAAAAGAAAAAGTTAACAGCTTGAGGTTTTTGGCAAGAAAGGGCGTAATTTCATCCAGTAAGGTGCACTTAAAATTTAAAAGCAAATCAAACCCGATTTATAGCTATATAGTTATACATCAGCTAAATAAAACAGAACAGTTCAGATATTCTTGCTGAATTTCAATTACCATAAGACCCTACACATTTTAGAAATAACATTGAACAATGCTTATTGAGCCATCTGATATTCTGAAATACATCTTCGGATGTGTATTTAAACTTGTAAAGCAATTTATATAAAATTCAGGTTTTGGCTCCCTTAGGAAAATACATTAATGATTTTTATACTCATTTAAGATAGACAGTTTCTTCCTGATAGATTCAAGTGCTAAACAGAAAATTGTTTAGACAATTTCAAGCATTATTGCTCTCTGATATTAATGCAGCAGCACACGGATAAATAAAATGAAGCAAATTCTTCCTTTGGAACTCACTTAAACAGCAATACTCTAAAGTCATCCTGAATTCTACTTAAAACGTGGGGTGGGTTTGTTGGGGTTTTTTTAGAAGCAAAGCAAGAAGTTATGTATCAAAATGATGCAAATCAATCAGGAGCCTCTGCCTGCGCCTGTATTTGCTTTCATGAGATGTTGCATTAGTATATAATAGAAAAGTTTTTCCCTGCACTCACTTGTCAGCCATTGTTCAGATTACATGCCCTCTCCTTGTTTGTCAAAGCAAAGAGAGACTGGGCCCCCACTCCACCAGTGACTTAATAGAAACTGCTGCCACAGGAGGTAGAGAAGCCAGTAGCTCCCCATGCACCCTATTCACTGAGCCTGCAATGATCCAACTTGACCTCCCTTGCCTGAATAAAACTAGGCTTTCCTTATTTCTAAGCATAATCATGCATTTTGCTCCAGTCGCTTCTGCTCCCCAAACTTTGACAACCTAAGAAAAGTGTATTGTATTTGATGACCATTTGTCGGATCATCTGCAACTCTGCCTTTCAGCAAAGGGGTCTGTGAATATAAACAGCCATTGGATGCAAAAGCCTCCCCTTCAACCAAACACACAAACACATATAAGCTCATTATTTTCAGCATAAAATAAATCTGTTCCCTCCACCTGGAACTGGAGAGCATCCCACTCATGCTTTAAGAACAGAATATGACAGGGAAGCAAAAAAAGAGCTGATCTATTATTCTTTATTCAGTCCAAATTGGAAACCTACACGCCCTAATGGCATTTCGGTTTCCAAATGAGTTCTTTGAATAATATTCCCTTCCCTCTTTCCATTAGAATCTCCAGAAATTAATAATTTAGTCTAGTCATACTGTGGGCCACGAGTGGTAACTTTTGAATAAAACAATAACCATTCATACCCACACTTAAATTGCTGGAAGGCTTCTGAGGTTCAGTGCCAAATAACTAACCCATCTCAAGCATCTGTAGTAACTGGGACTTACGAAAAGCGGCTGCAGCTCAGTCAGCATTAACTTCAGTTTAGGAGTTTGGTTTTAATTTGTTATGTTGATTTGCGTGGGACTTTATATCCACAGGGAAAGGGACAGAGAGTTTCATTTGCACTAACAACACAGCCATGCCTTCTACAGCTAAATACAGCTCCCAGGGTCGCCATTCGCCCCTGTGACTTTTTGTACTGCCAGGTTACAGAAAGAGTTTCTAGATGACGACCCTTCTGTCAGCCTTTTATGAAGATCTACGATCATGACGCTGACACCAGGCAACACAGTGAGCATGTACACAAATTGAACCAATCTCAATATCACTATGTTTGGAAATTCTGCAGTTCAGGAGATTCAACCCACTCTGTGACAGGATTCAACATTTAGGGGATTACAGGGTTCACCACTGTCTTTTAAGTGCAATCAGGGTATGCAGTAGGTGAAAGAAAAAAAAATAAGAAAGGGAAAAAGAAAAAAAACATTTCTGTACACTGCATCACTGTAGAAAACTTGATCCATATATTGCCAGGAAGATCCCCTAAGAGCTGAGGTTGAAAGGTTGAGAACCCCTGCGTTTTATTACAAGGGAGCACAATGACAATTGCGGAGGCTTGACCTGTGCGACCCCGGAGGGTTTAATCCTCAGTGGTGAAGGAGCGGTGTCCCGCGAGCCGGGGAAATCTGCTTAGCACTGATTGCACTCACCTCTGCCTGCAGACTTCCCTCTGCTGCCGCCTCCATTTCTCAATGTTTATATGAATTAAATTCTCCACTTTAGCACGCTGGCTTGAAATACAGGCAGGGCTTAGTGAATATAATTCCAGACTCCAACTGTGATATTAACACTGAAACATGCACAGAGCATGCTCAGAATTAAAAAGCCTCCTTCCTCCTCTTTTAAATGATGAGACAAAAAGGATTCAGATGTCTCAGACAAGTCTATCAGAAGCAGGGGTTTACGTTAGTGAGGAACAGTCTGTTACATGTCTGTTATATGCTTCCAGATTCTCAAAAGCATTACTTCAATTTTGACACTTATTTCCATTATTCTCTTCCTGCTTATTCCCAAAGCCAATTAAAATGCAAACAGGAGATTTTAAAGGCTTCAGTTTGGTAACAGGCAGCAAGACAAGCGAGGCATGGGACAGCACTGAAATATGGCTCTTTAATCCAAGCATATTAATAGAAATAATTGGATTTCTAAAGTCTCACAATTGTAAGTGTTACCTCTTATCGTCCATTAAATCAATTGACATCCTGCACTTGTTATTTCAAAAGTGTTATTCTTATTTCATGAGAGTGCTAAACATATTCGGTTTGCTCTAATGCAAGTTGTGGAGTTTTCTTCTGAAGTACATACTAGCCTCATAGCATGCAATATATCCAATGGATTCATTAAAACCAGTATGGTAAATGCTGGCCTCGGAGAAGTTAAACTCTCAATTTGTTTTTAAGCGAGGCCAGAGTTTAATCCAAAACACATAATGTTTTATTAAGCTTTTAGTAATTATAATAAAAGAGTTAAAGAATTTAATCTCAACTTTTCAAAAGAACCTATGGGAAGCAGATGCTGGAACTCGTCTGAATTTCAATGGGATGCTTAGCATCTAACATCCTGGGGAAATCCCTGCCTTATCCTGCCGTTGATTTCCGAGTTTAACATCATCATCGTTTTCCATTTTATATGTTCAATTCAAATTATTCCCCCTGGCTATGACTACTGTCAGGTGATACAGCTAACGCAATCTTTAACCCTATCCAACAAGGCAGTGCCCAGTCCACCTCACACCCCCCTGTTCCTGCCCCTTCTCTTACACCACATTCACACTAAAGAGCTAAAACCAAAGGAATATAAACACCCCACAAATACTTTTTTGTTCGTAGGGTTAGTTTTCAGTAGGTTTAACTCCCTGAACTGGCTCATTGAGGAGTCAGGTAAGACCAGAGACAGCTGAGGGAAGCAGAGGGAGAATATGGCAAGGGAAAAGGAGAGCAGAGGAAACAGGAGGGCAGAATAGCTTCCTATAGTTAAAATTAGCCACTAAACTGGTTTCACTTTCTTGGCAGACCACATGCTGCCTATGGCTGCACAGGATTAAGATTCCCCCCCGCCTCTGATGGTATAATTTCAAGTTTGTTTATCCCAGCAGCAAGCGTAGTTCTGCTCTCCAGCCCACTCCCAGGAACGCATTTCTGCTCCTCTCCTTTTTGCCAGCACAAACATCCTTGTGACCGTGCCATGAGCTGAAGTGGGGAACAAATAAAGCTGAAAGGTAACTTCCACTTTTCAGAGCGGATTTTATCTGAAGTGATTCCCTGGTCTGGCTCACAAAGCAGCTACACACCACCAATGCCAGGAAAAGGGAAGGGGAGAGAAGAAGCGTCCGTCCCTCCGAGCGGCACCGTGAACTTATGCCAGAACTGTCCGTGGAGCTACAGCTGTGATCCAAGAGCTGAAAGCCAACCCTTCAAAACTGGGAAATGAAAGCCAGCCTTCTAACTTTATTTACAGCACATACGGCAATATGTATATAGGCTCTGAAATAACCTAGGAATGAAGTTCCACTGATGATGAATTAGAATTATGCCCCTGTTAGGTATGGTTATATATGCAACTCCAGATTTTAAGCACCCATTTAAAACATAAATTAATATTAAAAGGGCACATCTAATTTTTTATACTTATTCATTTTCTATCACTTATTCCAACATGAATATTTCCCTATTTATAGCATGGTAAACGATCATCTATTTTTAAGTCTTCCTACAAGCAAGATTTCAGTTTTCTTTTCAGCTCCTTCAGATACTACCTTGTAGAGAAATGTTCAAGTACCATGTTTTTATTACTGCTAATGCAGAATAAGTCATTTTGCCAGCTGAAATTATGACAACTATGTCTCTCAAAGAGAGAAGTAAGGGCAAAAATGTGTCTATGTTTCTTTTTTTAATGGTTAAAAAAGAAAAAAAGGACCACTTTTGTTCTATTTCCTGGAAGAACTGTCAGCGGAAGTTGAAGAGCACTTAACATACACCTTGTGGCCTTGAACACTAATAACTTCAACATAGGGCTGATTGGGAAATTGCTTTTCACTTCGAGGTAAAAACGCTAAAATCTATGTAAGGGATTAAGGGTTTCCCCAACAGAAAACTAAGTATTTCAATTGAAAAGTTGGGTTCTTTTTTTTTTTAAGCAAATGAAGGGAGAAAATAGTCACGCGGTTCAGTTCTAAAAGTTCTGTCCTCAGTTCTGGATCTCTTTATTCATATACCTAAACATATTGCATTGAGTATTTTACACTTAAACATGGATAAAATAATGAAATTTATTATAACAAATTTATTTATAACAAAAAGTTAAGAAAAAGAAACAGCACCAAAAATGGTCTGCTCTCAGATCATGAGCAAAATAATCCATTAAGAAAAATGCAGAGACTACGTTCACCAACATAATCCTTCTGCTTTACGCCACTCCTGTGAAGTTATAACGTCTCGCTTCCTTTGCTGAAGTGGCATCACGCAGAGAAAAAGCATCTTTAAAAATTAAACTAATTTGGAGCCACAAACAGGAAAATGCCTTAATCATAACTTTATAGCAGAATTTTATGTCAGTACATAGTTTTTTAGATGCCTTAAACTGCTAATTTCCATAAATTAACATGCCTGGGTCTCTTTTAATAGTAATCATAACTTTGCATTTCCTGCTTGTAATGCTTGGTTTTAACATAATTACAGTATGTTCCTTGTTTTCAGTCTCATACAGATCCTCCTCGCTGCTCTCTCCCCTGTCAAGCTCTGCTCAACATACTTTTGTATTAACAGAGACACAAAATGAACCTGCAAAATTTACTCAGAGATTTATTGCATACGTAACACTCGCACATGTATATGCAAACCCACCTTTGCATATTCAAAATGTCTGTCTGCTGTTGCCAGTGAACATGTTTTATTTTTGCATGCTATGGCTGTACATGCAAATTCCCTTCTTCCAGCATCAATTATCTACTCCCCCACAATCAATATGTTGCCTTTCCTAAAACAATCCAAGACCCTATATTACTTTGCTTTCCCAGAAGTCAATAAGTACTGTCATGTCCCCCCTACACAAATGTCTTTGCCCAATTCTTTTTACTGATTCTGCCCATTATGTGCTTGTCCCCGTTTTCTTTCCTAAATCTTCAGCTTCCTCCCTTTTCTTTTGCCCAGACGCCACTTTTGCTCGCTCCATGGAGGAGGAAGAGCAGCAGCTCCACCTCTTCTGCTGCCCTGTTTCTCTTTCTCACCTGTCTGACACAGAGGCACCTTCTGCTCCCTTTGCTAAAGAAACAGCATCCCCAAAAGGCAGCGTTCAAGAGAATCCATGTAAGGGACTGTGACCAGAAACACCCGCCAAGGACAGGAATGAACAAAATACTGCAGAGGAAAGGGGATGAAAACAGTGCATGGATATATCTCCTTAACACCTGCAACAAAATGCCCTTTTTTTTTTTTTTTTTTTTATCTTTAATGGGAAGCACCAGTCTTAGGAGCTAAACATTGCAGTCCTCATAGCCACGTGGACAAAGGCCAGGAGAAGGCTGCTAAATGCTCTGCCCAAAAGTACTGTTAAAGGAGATTCTGCTTTGGGGTTCTTCTGCATCGGGGCCGACTACATTAACCAGTTCATCACCAGAATACACATAACCCCCTGGATCAGTTAGTGGCTAGCAGGTCCCAGCCCACCTCATTTGAATGCTTCTGCCTGGCAATATTGCAAGTAGTGGCAATTTTGCACAAACACATGACCCACTCACCACCTCTCTCCTGCAAAAGTACGTCATACTCTATCTTAATCTTAACTGTGCTCTGTGCTGCCCTAATGACCAGCGCGTGCAGACACACAAACAAAACCTCTACATGAAATGACAGTGCTATGGTGAATTGCTACCTAAAGGTTCATTTTACTAACCCTTCACCTGCAGTTGTGCCAGCCTGTATACTGGAGTCAAGACCGTGGGGAACAGCAGTCAGCTGGAGTCTTTATGATGAAAAACCCTCCTTCAGCTTTACCCCCGCGGGGCTGTCTCAGAGTCCTCAGCTTTGTCCTGCTTAGAGTACACTTCACACCTGAATGAAGAGAAGTTTTGTTCTCTGAAAGAATCAAGTTCATGCTGGTTAAAAAAACTGAGCTAGTTAAACTACAAAAATTTAACTATTGATCATGACCATTAAACCACTTTAAAATATGAAAATAAATTCAAATTGGACTTGGTAGGCTAAATTTACTTTCTATTTTTTCCCATGTATAAGGCTTATTTGCCTAATTTAATGTTTTACAGCTATCTTTAATGTGCAAATACTTTCTATGGTGAATATGCAATATAAAAAAAAAAAATCAGAAACACTCATTCTGAAGTTATGCTGTTTATTTCCTTCCTGAAAAGTCAGCTGAGTGAAGTCAGGTTAATTGCCTCTAAGTCGCTATGAATAATGTTGCAAAGCCTTGCACTGACAGTTACACCATTCTTCTGCTAGTCGTGTATCCCAGAGCTATTTCAATGTATAACTGTAATTCATTTTGCCTGCTACATCTGCATGTAAAGAGAAAAGCCAATAGCAAACTTCCCTAGTCTGCCTCCTTTTCTCATCAACTTTCTATCCAGTGGGTGTAATTTTGGAGATGTTACTTGATCTAACACGCTCCAAAATAATGGGAGTCTTTGCTCCCTTTAATATATTCTCTGCACATTGTCATCATTCATGGTGGTAGCAGCAGTACGTTGGCTCATTATGTTGTACTAATCTTGCTACCCAATACTCTTTTTACCAATCAATCTGTTGATTACAGCCAGTTTAAATCTTAGCGATAAACAGGATTCTGAGATTTTTCAAAGGACAATGGAATCTGAATTAGTTAGCATCCATCAGAGGAAAAACAAAATCCTCCTGCAAATAGAACTGAGAAACTTAATAGCCCACAAGGACAATGTTTATGGAGCAGTGGATGGGGGTTTTACACACTTGCAGTGCAGGACAGCATAGCATCTTCAGCTCTCAGCTTAGCAATCCAGCTATGGAGAAGCTAATTCTCACACAGAAATTTATTAATTATGCCTTGAAACTCTACCAAGTTAGCCTGTTATTGACGCCAGATCTCAAACTGTTCTGATTCATAACTCATCTTTAAAACCTGCAAGCATGAAGATTTGAAGCTTCCGTCAAAGTCTTTTCAGGTTACACTCACTATTCTATCAACCACACACCTCACAGAGCAAAAAAAAAACCAGTCTAACATTTACGTGAATTACCAGGGGAAATTCATATAAAAACGGGGAAAAATCATACCTGTTTTCTTCAAACTGTCTTATACTATGTTCCATAGTTGGCAACTTAATAATGTTACTAACATTAGCAAATTCTCACAGTGTAAATGCTTTTCAAAGAGCGCTAAAATACTTGAAAACGTGGCCTTTGAAAAAGAGGTAAAAAACCCAGACGTTATTTACATGCCTGGCATTTAAGGAAATAACAAAAATCATTCTCGCTTTCATGGACAACAGTAACATTTGCAGTCCAAAAAATCATAAATGTCCTGTAACAGATGATGATAGCCTTACTGACATGATGAATAAGAGGCATTTAGTTTTTAATGGCTTTTGTAGTTGGTTTTTTTTTTTTCTTACGAGAGCAGCACACTGTGTAAATGTATTTCAGTTTTCGGTACTTGGAAGCAACTTCACACATTATTATTCTACATTAGCTCCATTTGTCGATTTGATGACTGAAGACCTATAGGCCAGATGCAACTGCTGCTTTCTAATCTTGATCTATAACGCACAACAGCCGTGGGTTATGTCATTCCCCACGAAGGAGAATGAATCAGGAGAATCATTCTGTAAGGTACGGTGTAAAGATAAACTAGATGCATTAATTATCCGAAGGAAGTTCTTGCTTACTTCACGTTACTAAACGTGAGAACGTTTAGTCACATAAAAAATAGAAAACGAGCCCCGGCGTCAAAAAGTAAATAAGCCCTGTCGAAGTGCAGTCTGTCCCAGTCAAAAGGTGCTGGCACTGGCCTTGACTCCATATGTTGCAGAGCTCTTTGCCCTTGATCAGCCACATGTGAATAGTCTAGAAAAGTCAACAGGAATTTTGATGCTTTACTGGATCCAGGCCAGGAAATCTAATATACTTTATTTCTCATTTCCATCATACGTGCGTAAGATGATATCCCCTAGTTCAGACATACATAAAATAATTATCTTTTTTTCCTTCAAGTAAGCATCAGGTGAAAATAGTGAGATGTGTTAAGGGTTTGCTAATTGATGATATATTGCCTTAAATTAATTTTCTACTATTAATGTTACTTAATGGAATTTCATATTTCTTATTTGAAAAATGAGGGTCAAAGGAAGCAATGATGAGAGACAATTACATTACCACTTACGGCCATTAATATGTAAATATATGGGTAAGTTAAGATTGCTAATTTAAGTTGCATAATTGCTGGATATTTTTGAAGTTAGAGCCTAATAGGTTCTACCATTATTCGCATCTATTTTATGCATACAATGTCAATGATTTTTATTCTTAAAATACCATGAATAATAGCATCGCATTTATTTTATTAACTGATATGGGCATTAATGTCGCATTATGCCATTCAATCACTTTCTTTCTAAAAATACAACAGGTTAAAAAATTGTATCACTTACACACCTTCATGCATCAGCTCATGAGTCAATCACAAGTAGCTGGGTTTGAGAAGCAGCTTACATACTGGGTAGATTTCTCCATAATCGCGCAGTGGTTTTTTTTCGACCTTCCTTTGCAACATCTGATATTACAAACTTTAAAGCACAGATATTTTTAAAAGGTCAAGATAGAGAATGGATTTGATCCAAGGATCCCCAGCTTAGCAATCCAAAAGTCAAGAGAACTCTATCAAATGTCAAGACAAATTGGAAAAGACTTCAACAAATTATTTCTGCAATACTTCTCATTTACGCAATGCATGAGCAAGAGAACTATTTTAACCAGTTCTAATTCAATGATATTTTACAAATTTCATCTTATTTCAAACACAAAGTATGGATGATGAGAATTTTCTCAGTTATGATTTTTTAATGAATTTTTCACTATTACCTAAAACTTTGAAATCAAGACTGTCCTTCAAAAAATATAATCCTAAACTATGGCCTGTATTACATGGACCATGAAAATAAAATCAGAAATAAAACACTCCAGCCCACTTATAATCCCAGTAGATTCTTCATTTTAATTTAAAATAGAGTATGTGTTCTCAGAAGAATTCTGCATAGACTGCCATGCATTCTCCTCACAGGAGTGTGAAAAAATGACGATGGCTGTAGGGATTTTTTTATACATGATTTTAAGAAATTTTTGAAAACATGAGGTTTTTTTCTTGACATATATCTAGTGCAAATATTCAGGTGTCTCACAGTAAAAGAAACACTCTCAGCTTCCAAAAGTGCAAGGAATTTTCAGTTCTAAGAAAATTTGATGAGATATAACCAAACTAAAATCATTAAGATCTTCCTTCTCTTTGCCTTGCATTATTTAAATTAATGCCTAATAGTTTTAGGGAGGCGTAAAATCAAATCAAATACTATCATCAGGTGAAACAACTTTCTTTGGTATGTATAAAAGACATTTATATAAACTACCTTCAAGCACATCCTAAGTATAAACAAATGTGTTGTTAACTTGTTGCAACAACCTAAAAAGAATCTCATTTTATTTCTGCATTCTCCGTTCTGCTAAAAATGGAAGAAGTGCTTTGGGCCCATGAAGAAGCAACTACCTTTGCTATTTGCCCTTTATTCTGTAATAAGTATGATGTGGCCTTTCTGTAGACAATTCACTCATGTCACTACAGAAGATATAAAGAATAAATCAAGGCCAATATCTGAGCCATCTGCAATGAAGTTTTAACTACTGATTCAAGAGATATTTTTCCCATAAATTGACTCACCGTACAATTGGGGTTGCTCCAAGCCTTTAAGACTTTATCTGCTAACTGTTTGGAAATAGTAGATGATAACTCCCCTGTAGCTGATAGACCCAAGTAGTTAAAAAGTGTTTTAGATGGTATCTTCAAAGCCCTCGACAGAGAATCCCATAATACTCTAAACTTCTTTCACTATGATCTATTCTTAAATATAAACCTCTCCTTTAATCCCTGCTTTGGACTGCTGGAATCACTGGATAGGTTGGGAAAAGTATTTTGTTACAGCTAAACAGTTGAAGAATTTCCAGATTCCTAAAAAGATACAGACACATCTATTTAAAATCTATCTGGAAAAGACATTGTTACAATAAACAATGCAAAAAAGAGGTGAATGCTGTTTATGAGAAACACCTACTAAAGGAAAAGTTAACACCATAAAAAAATATTAGTCAAAGAACAGCTCAAACGGCACCTCCTAACACTATGGTAACTGCAATACAGTCAGATGGAAATTCAGTTCTTTTGGGTTACTGAGGGAAAAAGCCCAGGGGAGTCTGTGCGCTGTTCATTTTTCTAAATTCACTTCTTCCCATGATTCAGATGTCATCTGCACGCTCTCAGGTACCACTTATATATGAAATACCAACACACAGCCCACTTCATGTATAACCAAGATGATCTCCATGAAAAGGTGCACCAGTGCAGTCAGGGGAATCAAGGCCAGCCGCTTCAAGCACCAGCAAAACCCCTTCGGCATGCTGCTGTCAGCATGAGGAAATCAAGCATTAATCTGCACTGGCTAAGGTTTGCTGTCTCCATTGCAGGGACAAGACCCTACATACAGCCCCTAGCTACAGAGATAAATGTCTATAACCTCACTGGTCTTAAATATCTGATCTACTTCTGCCTAATCTCTTTTTTGCCCTTCATGGAAAAAAATGTATTAACACCCCCAATCCCAAGAAGGTTTTCAATTCGAGAATCAGTCGGTCCACCAGTCCACTTCATCTTGCGCACAAATACCAAACCTCCCCAAAATGTCGGATGATGGGTCCTTTGCACACTACATCCTACCCCAGCACTTACAAAGAGACAGCACCATGAACGTATCCTGTAACCTGCCCTTAGCCGTTCCCTGTCAGGAGGGCACTGCCCTTCCTATTTCCTTCTGTCTCTAAGGCATCCAAGGGCACAAACAGGTTACCGTGGAATAATTCACTTACCTAAACCACGGCTAGCCACTGTTTACAACACAGAGAACAAATATTAGGTGAACAATTATTCCTCAGAAGTGATGCAGAAACCTTAGTATCACCTCAGCAACGAAGGATGGAAGTTCATGGAAAATCTCTGCCTAGGAAAGCTGGGGAGTATAAATGTGTGTATGCTGGGAAAGGATGCCAGAGACCCCTTTCTCGGCATGAGATGTATATCATGCACCTAGACCCACAAACGAGGAGCAGCAGCCTCTCAGCAAGCAGACAGCACGGGACAGAAGAAAGACATTTCAAGTGAAAGCTAATGCTAAGAGAACGCTAATAAAACTGAATAGCAGTAACAAATACTTTAAAGCTACAACTTACTACTAACATGACCTTCATTTATCTGCTTCACTCACTTCCCACCAAAGCAAAAGGAATTTTGCTAGGAATGCGCCTGGTTCTAGACAACTTCAACTGTGCAAAAGCATTAATTAATCAGTGCAACGCATTGCTCTATCTGACCTAAGTTAAGCCAACGGCGTTGGTGCGGGCAGGCTGCTGGGCTCCCGGCGGAGGCGTGCTGAAGCCGACGGGGCGTGATTCAAAGCGCTGCAGCTGGCAGCAAAGAACAATCAGGTCTTCCTGAAATACACCCCTCTGAATAAAACATGGGCAGAGCACAGCGCTGCGCTTCCTGCCTTCAGCGGCTGAGAAGCCCAGAATATAAGGAGTATTTTGGTGGTCAGAATGGAATTACCTACCTGGGAAGAGAGCAGCACGTCTGAGTTAACAGCCTTCCAAGCACCTGTACCACTAAAATTGGTTGGGAACTTACTGTTAGAAGTGAGATGAATTAACGTATTTCAGTTCCACAGAAGCTGGCAAGAAAAAAACCCACCCTTATTCTAAATCTGTAATTCAAAACTTGAAATCAAGTCAAGATTTCTTTGAAGGGGCTAATTGAATTTGCTCCTTTTTTGACTTGACCTCATTTTATTTTGTATTTGCTGTGTCACTAAAGTTTATGTAAAGAATTGACACTTTGATAATTAAATCAGAAGTTAGAACTCCGAGAGATTTTTTTTTTTTGTTCTAAGAATCCTAAAACAATTTACAGAAGTTCAATAGAGTAAGAAGAAGATTAGGCCACCAAATGAAAGAAAAAAGCTGGCCTCCCCCAATCTTATCTTTGAGAGTGGATAAATCCTCTTTGATATTAGGATTTAATAAAATGATCAAAAAAGTCCACATGCTTATATCTGATGTTATTCAGGTAATTTTGTTGTTGAAGTAGTTCTGAGGATGGAACGTAAGCCAGGCAATGTACATCTGCTGCTTCTCATCAGTAAAACATTAGCCCTACATTTGCAGAACTCCTAGGACTGGGGGATACAGGGAAACACAAAGTTTGGAGCTTGTGAATACCTTTTTCTTTTTTTAAAAGAAGTTTTATAATCTGTCACTGACCAGATACCATGCAAACAGCAAACAGCCTTTCCACATGATCAATTAGATATAAAATAACCTATAGCTTTGGTTTAACAAGGCATGGTCTGAGGGATTCAAGATGAAAATACAGAAGTGGGAGGGGAGAGATAAATAGAAGACAAGACTATAAGCCACTGTAAGTCAAAGGTATATGTAAATGGTTTGCAACCATTTTTATTCATTACAGAATCAGAAGAGAACAAACTCATTTCATTTTATACGCTAAGTCCAGTATTTGTCTTGTAAATATTCTAAGAGACAGCACCAAAAATATTAATTCTATAGTTTCTTATAAAGAAAGGAGAAAGAACAAACAGGAAGAACATTCTTGAATGATAAAATGTCTGAGGGATCTGGTGGGAATTCTTCACATAAGATGTATTCTTCTTTAGGGAACAGGCATAGATGTAAACAGATGGGCTTATATAAGTAGAATTGGCAGCTCCACAGATAGCTGCTTTCTTTTATATATGATTTTTCAGACTCACCAGGGTATTCAGGACCACTCTGCTTAATTATTCTTAACATTTTGCTCACTTCATATGCTCGCAATATAATGGCCAAATATAAAAATAATTTAAGCAAATTGTAGTTTAAATCTCAGTGGAAACAATACATTTTATTCAAACAAACCACTTACAAAGGGAACTGTCTGTTTTATGAATGTTAGTCCATCTGTTCACAATAACTCCTTTGGAAGTATTTGTTTTGCTTAGAAATACCAAAACTGATTATGTATGTGGTAGTAGATGGGCTGAGGTGTGTTTACTGTTTTTAAATCACTGAGCATAAAAAGGTGTTTTTACTTTTGTTAGTCTAGTGCAACCGAAGAAAGGAAATGCTTGAATCCATTTTCACTGGGCTACACTGCACGTATGTTCTATACAATAACTACTGCAGGTGTCCTCTTCTGGAGAGGACATACCGACAAGCGTTGTGTTTCCATGATGGCCAGGCTGTACTGGAGTATGGTTCTCACCTCTCCTCCATGAATTGTAAGAAGAGAACAATTCAGATAACACTAGAGAGAAGTCTAGTGCAGCACACTTCAAATACAACTGGGAGTATGGTATCTACCATTTTACAATGGCAGGATCCCAACGGTCACTCTGCCACATCTTCACACAGAAAACAGCTTCACAGACCTATCGGGGTAATTTCTGGTAATAAAACCTCCTTGTCCAGCCCTTGGTACATCATTCTAAAAAGCCCAAACAGATTATGAATATGTACGTTAAGAGCAAAAGGACTGTAATCTGCATGTAGTTGTACATAAGGTGAATGTCAGCTCTATGTTAATGGGTGTGATCGTGCGCTCATCTATTGAGCAACCCAGTCTGTGTCATTTTGGATCCATTCCACTGAATTATTTAGACATTGACCTCAGTACTACTGACTTAAAATTGCAGAGAACATCAGAAGAAATCACAGAAGTGAACATCAAATATAAAAACAGAGAGCTTTTATAGCAGTAAAAAGAAAATAATAACAGATAACAAATGAGCAATGAAAGAAAAGGAATTATTATAAAATATGTAACAGAGTCCCTGGTTAGTGTAAGAGTGTGAAGCAGGTAGCCCCAAGAGCCCTCAGGCCCGCAGCATGCTCGCACAGAGGAAATTTAAACTAGGACTCCCAGTGAAGCTGTGTTTGAAAAACATCACAGAGCTGAGATGAACCACTAACAAACAGAGTAGCCTGCTGCAGCATTCAGACGGTATCTTCTTAGTTGGTTCCCAACAACGTCTCAGAAAATGTCCTGACAGACAGTATGGTGCCTGCTAGACAGCAGCCGCCTGAAGCTGGTTAGGTTGGACTATAGCAACAGCAACCCAGAGCATGCTGTATCAGTATGACAGAAGTCAAGAAGAAATCCTCTATGGAGGTCTGAGGCTCAGACTTCTCTTCCCTTGAAAGGACCAACACTGAGACTCAAGATGCCGTCTACCTTGGTCCACTAAGTCCTAGCTTGCCACAGAGAACCTGCTGCACAAGGTACGCAATGCCATGGGGATGCTCAGCACTTCCCAGCAAACAATGTCAGTCTTCCCTCCAAGCTTCAGATCTATCTACCAGCTAAGACTTTGGGTGATATTTCAGGAGAGCATCTTTTTTTCTTTTGCTGGGGGGTTCTGAGTGAGGTAATGTTTAATAATTTCTGTGGGGTTGGTTCTCCTTATTGATTTCCTTTCCTGTTTCCTTTCTCTATGTTTTGCTCTAATGCCAGGGAAGAAGTGTTCATCGTACTCAATAACCTCAATAAAGGATTTTGTGTTATCATTCCTGCAATGTCCTATCAAGCATCAGAGTTGTCTACTAATTTACGCAAATATGTTAAGAAAAATCTGTGATAAATGTGTTAATTCATAATTAAAAATTACAATAACATTACATCAATCAAAATACCTGTATCATAAGGGTCAGCAGTCCCAGATTCAAATGCTTCACATCAGATGTAGACGCTGTAATGGGAAGGCCGTGTGTTTCTAAAACCAGGGAGTTCACTCAGTCCTGGCATTGGGAGCTGCTCAGGGAAGGAGGTGGAAGAGCCCTCTCGGCCACAGCGCTGAGCAAGGCCAGCACTGGCACAGATCTGCCCTCCCTATGGTGTGACTCAGAGGGTTCATCTGCTTAAATGAAGTCCATTATTTCTCTGGTCCATCAGCCAATGACTCTAGGCAACTCTTTATTTTGCCAGTGCCTAAACTTAGCTTGCAAGCACAGCTAAAATATTAATCGTTAATTACAGTCACTGCTATAAGTGCCCATTATACTATCAGAGACATTCCCAATGTCATTCAGGCCGACTGGCTAGTGTATGAAATTGAAGGAAAAAGAATACACATTAAAAATAAAAAACCCCAAATACTGGACACAAAAGGGAGAGGGCTAATTCCATTGATGTAAGGAAAGACCTGTTTAGCCAAATACACATAATTGTATATTAGAGTTTTCAGTAGACAGCTGTGACTGCAGTCTGGAATACAGAAAGGGATGATCCTGAATAAAAGGCTGTTATCAGCTACTACTACAGTTCTGGCAAGGAAGGCAATGAATTTAACAGACTATGTTTTAAGTTCTGCTTTTTTATGGAATGCACAATGAAATTCTCAAATTCAATGAATCTTGCACTCCAAGAAGTGTTAACAATTTAACTCCTGACCTTAACATCCAACTTTAATGTTACCATCCAACTTCAGATGCACATCCAGCTGAGAAACCAAAACACCTTATATTATATAGATAGATGTCTTTGGTTGAAGGAATTGCTGACACATTCCTTTACTGGGAATAGTCATCTATTCCTTTAAAGATGAGGTCATGCAAAGAAAGCTAGGTGCCCCATGTACCAACAGCCTAAATCCCTCTCCTCTGTGATGAATTTCAAAGCCACCTATGCATTATTTCAACCATATCCAACCAGCTTCAACCACACCAGCAAGCAGAACTATGCAGAGAGCTGACTGCTTTTGTAACTTCTGAGACATACCCTGGTCAGACTGTTTTGTTTTTTTAACAGGGAACAGAAGTCCAAAATCTTAGAATAAAGTGATTAAATATTTGCCAGAATCAGAGTGTTTTATAAAACCTTAAATATGAAATTAACTGAAATCGTTACTGAAGTACAAGACCTATTGCTTAACCTGGTCCAAGGAGCAGAGGAATGGAAGGTGGCAAACATTACAGCAACTTCTGAAAAGAGCTTGAGAAACCGTCAACTGGTACATCTGATTTCTTTACAGGTCTAATAAACTCAACTGTATAATAAGGAATGGATTTAGTCAATGCATGGAGAAATGTAATACCATGTGAAGAGTTACTGTAGCTTTTATAGCAGGAAACCATAGATCAGAAATCTGCTCCAGTTCTTTGATGGTGTAGAGAAGCATAGGAGTAAGGGTGACCTGATTGACATAAGATACTTGAATACCCAAAAGTTTTTAACAACTCAAGTTGGGAGGGAGAAAAGCATTTTATTCTGGGACCTGTGCTAGTCAGCACATTAATAAATTTTTTTTTACAGGATGGGAAGGTGAATATTGAGGTGACATTCACTGATAGTATAAAATTATTCATGTTTTTCAAGACTACAGCACATTTCATAGACTTATTGAAGAATCTCAAGATGCTACCAGATTAAGTAATGAAGTGGCAGATGAAACAATTCTGAGATACATGAAATCATTCAAATGAAAAAAAAAAAATATCCTTCATTATACAAATCCAACAACAGACTGTAAAGTACCCTTTGTCATTCAGGAGAGAGACCTCACAGCCACCGTGGATACTTCTTTGAAAACATCAGCTTGATATAATGTCAAGATCTATTGTGGGGAAAAAAAAAAAGCTAGAGAACAAACCCAGGAAACCTCATTAGGCCTCTATTTAAAACCATGATTTAAGCACATCTTAAACACATCATACAGGCCTTGTCCCTCTCCTCTGTTTCTAAAAGAATGTACCCAAAATAAGATTTACAGAAGGGCAACAAATGAAGAAAGATGAGGAATGGCTTATGTATCTGGGAGATTAAATATACACGGACTCTTCAGCTCTGCAAAGAGAGTAGGGGAAGATGTGTCAGCATGAAGAGGTTGAACAAGGAATAATTATTCAATAATTCCCTCAGTATGAGAATCAGAATGTATCATTAAGAGACTTAAAGCAAAGGCAGGGAAGTACTTCATCATTGCTACAGGATCTGTTGGAAGCTGAAATATAAAGAAGTTCCAAAACAAAAGATCAGAGAAGTTTAACAGAGGAGAGATCCATAAACACCAGACAAAGTGCATGAGATCCCCAGCTCTGGGAGGTCCTAATCCATAGGACATTGGAGAAGAGTAGTAGAGAAACCTCAGTGTTCACTCACTCTGGTTTTATCTATTTTGCCTAAGCATCACCTCCTGCCCACTGCCAGAGATGGGATACTGGCAAAACAGACCTTTGCTATGACCCAGAAACACTCCATTTTTGCTCTTCTGTGTTTCCAGGCAGGATCACTGAGGTATTCCATGCATATTCATTTACAATATAAAATGTGAAAAGGGGAATGATGTTTGACATGAACCCAACATTAATGAACTCTCCATCATCACCATCACTCCATCTTTTGCTTTATTCTAGAATGAAAAGAAAAAAAAAGATTAAGATATTTCCTTTTTTCACTCTATTTAATTTAGAGAGGAAAGACTACGGGTACGTAGATTTTGCCCTAATCTCCAAGAGCATGTGATACTTAGAGAGATAACAGCTCTACATAAAAGATATTTTCACAAGTTGAAAGACAGGCAAAGAAATAAAGAAAGTTCATTCCAGAGGAAAAGAACAAAACAAACACTACAAATATCCAAGTCAGGCTTTGGAGGCTGTTTATAGAATTTCTTTTCTTCCTTATTTTCCCATTCACCACCATGTATAGTATTTTGCTGCAGAAAAAGAAAGGGAATATTAATACTGTATTTTGCAGCCCAAAAGTCTCAGTACAAAAAATGGCTTCTGACCAGGAAATGACCATGTGCTTGGTGGTGTGAGCCTTTACAAAAGGACAGGCAATATTTATGAGCAGTTTGAACGCTTCCTAGTGAATATCCATCTGGAAAAAGTGGATATGCAAGTTTTCCACTCTCTCTCTCTCTCCTAGGTCTGTTGTCTAATCCTAAAATTGCACCCAATTTTCTCTGAGGAATAGTTCTGCATAAGCATAAGTTAAATGCCCCAAAGGCACCTAAGTCATTATTTTCTTAGTAGTGGAACGGCATTAAAAACAAAGAAATGAAAATCATGGTTTCATGACAGAGGGGATTTTGTCTGAGGCCTCAAATTCATTTCAAGCCAATGGGTTTGTTTTGTTGGCATGGAGGCTTGACGGAAAGAGGCTGGCAGATACTGTGGTAGGAGCAAATTTCTAGCATTTTTTCCCTTTCAGCGAACACGATGCCTTTCCGTGTACGTTAGACTGCCATTTCAGCCAGTTCTGACTGCTAGCAACAACAGAATAACTGCAGAGATGCCCTGAACTTTGTCTCACTCACCTTTTTCCACCTGGCCTGTGAAATGCAAGCAAGACTCCCAGATTGGTTCATAAAAAATAACAAGCACTCCTAGGGTATCTGTATGGAGATTATATTGTTAATCAATTTATTTTGCATAGCCCCATGGATCACTTGCTATTGATGATCATGCATTTTAGCTCCTGTGACAATTTGTCAATAAAATAAAAAAAGGCTAAGGACAGGATACTTTTAATTTAAAGATGATCTCCTTCTTGAAAAGAGATGCCACTTCCCAAGCTCTGAAAAGAACCAGCTCATGAATATATTTCATTTACCAAGTGGAAGAGCTGTTCAAGGAATGAAAACTTTCTTGGTAATCACAATACAGGTATCCAGAGGTGAATAATTTTCTTTTAGAGTTCAGCTACTTTTAAAAATTAATATTGAAAAAATAGCAAGTTTGAAAAAAATGTAGGCTTTGAGTTACTGAAAGTGTTATTCAAACTCAACATAGACTGGCATAGTTTTTACTCCCAAAAAAGTGGAAAGCTAAATACCGTTTACAGATTGTTTTAAAGATTCTTTTACTTGAAAGCGTCTGACATTTAATTTCAAAGTTTTCATTCAAAATACTAACTTTGCTTCTGAAAAGGGAAAAGAATGGTGGGTAAATAGACCAAATACCTAAATTAGCCTTAAGTTTGAAACAACATACTTGAGTTACTTAGGTTGTCACAAAAATTACTTTTTTTTCTTCCAGTGGACTCTGTCTCCCTCTCTGTAAGTATTTGCTTCCCTTAAACAAAATGGCCCAATTTCTTCTTTTCATAAGCATATGTTCTACGCTCCCAACACAATTCTGGATCAGTCCACAAAGCTACCAGCTAACTAATGACTCTTGGTTAGTGATGAAAACATATTTAATTTCAACAATGACGAAGACGCAAATCGCTGTCCCTTTACAGATTCCCTGACCTACCCAGTCCTTGGCAGAGAATGCCATGGCTGTTCTATCTTGCATGTTTAACACATAGAAAGTACACACAGATACTAGATCAATAAATACCTTACTTCAAAAATCCCTTTCTTTTATTACAGGATATGAATGATGAATGCAGTATTGATTAATTTCTTTAAATACAATACAGATGCTTTATTCAAAACACAAGACCTGGATAGCTGTCGATATTTAAGAGGAGCTTTCATGGAAGAAAGGCTGTGACGACCTTCAGAGGTCCTTACTCTCTGACTGTCTGCAGGAATAAGTTAATCAGGAGATGAAGCTCTTGTATCTAAGCCAGGCTTGAGATGGAGCTGTGCAGTTTGAATGAAAGAAAGGAGTTCTCATTCAATCTCTAAATACGTTCAAAGTGGGAATTTGCTAATTGCAGCACTCTGTAAGCTGGAATTAATATAAACAATAAATATAAAATAGAACGCATGGACCTAGTAAAGTTACAAAAGCAGTAAAAGCTAGAGATGAGATGTTGAATACATTATTTTAAGACTTGTGCCTAGTTTAAATGGGATTAGAAAAAAACCAACCTGTTGCAAACCATTTTAATTCAGTTTGTGGATAGCTGCTGGAGAATCAAAATTGTGATCAGTTATACCCCACTTGGGATGCATAAAGCTCCAATTTTCAGCTTCTGTTAGTTCAATACAAGGATGGCAAAAATCATGTGGACATTTCCTTCATTTACTTTTGGAACAAACAATTTGCTCATCACCATGTTTTGGCTGACTGCCTGAACAGCTGAAACCGTTGCTCCTTCTTGAAGAATAACATTTAACCAGTCAGATAATAATCCATTCAACCTGGGGTCCTCAAAAAAACCCCTAGCAGGTCAATATATTGCTCTAATGAGGCACAACCCTGGCTTCCAGAACATTGTTTTTATGCTAGGTATACGCAGGCAAGTGAGATGGGAATATTTAGTACTACAGTATCTACTTGAAAAAGGATGGCTCTATTAAATAGCTGTCCATCTTCTTGTACTCCAGGGAAGGAAGCATTCCTCTCTAACACAAATGAAGGGAATATCAATGGGGCTAATCTCTTCAAAGTGCTCAGCGCTCAAAGCAATTGCCTGCAGTAGTACACAGTCCCCACCCTCATTAGCTCAGCAAAGAAAACTCTGCCAGAGACAAAATACTATCCTGCAACTAGTGCAAAAAATGTAAAATAAGGGGTTTCCAAGCCACCTCCCTTTCCTTTCCAAAGGACAAATATTTCATACATTTTAAACTATGTGTGCACTGAAAATAAAGTAATA
The DNA here is from genome assembly GCF_000690835.1 of Fulmarus glacialis. Classification (NCBI taxonomy): domain Eukaryota; kingdom Metazoa; phylum Chordata; class Aves; order Procellariiformes; family Procellariidae; genus Fulmarus; species Fulmarus glacialis. The sequence continues at coordinate 101,632 of NW_009198220.1, forward strand.
TATTTTAAGAATCCCTTTTCTTTTCTTTCTAGCATATTTAAATATTGTGGAGTTTGCTAATATTGAAAAATGGTCATGACACAACAGAAATACTGTGTGGCACAACTCTTTTCCTGATCAACAAAGGGGAAAAATTCATTGCCAACTTTTTCCCTTTTGAAGAACTGCAACAGTCAGAAATAAGGAGAGTGATAGTTTCATACCCCCATGAAACAAGGAGACAAAATGATCTGTCAATCAGCTCATATTTGTGTAAGTTCCAGTCCACCCCCTACCTCCAAATTAGGGAATTTTATGGTCAGGAAAACAAATGTTGAGAACGAGTGAAATGAAATACAGCAGCACTGAGGGAGAAGTGAGAATTATGAGTCAAGGAATTACTGTTGAATTATGTAGTCTTCCAGCACATCCTTTTACTCCCATGCTGACCATAGGAATAATTAAGGATGGTCAACAGATGTTGTAAGCACTCCTCAGAGAAAGAGGGCTGAGTTGGACGTGTTGCCGATCTGACTTCCAAGACTACGCAGCATGATCAGGACTAGAAAATAGGTCGTGGGTTGTGTAAACCAACTCAAGCCACACGGAATCTCTCCAGGGAGTCCACTAATGGATTCATCAGTTCAAACACGCAGGCTGGGCAGGCTACCGAGGGACAAAACATCAATATTGGTGCATTGCCTAAGAGCACACAGTTGGGGCAACAGCATTTGCTTATTGCAAAGCTCTGCCAAAGCAGGGATTTCAGCTTGAAGGACAAAGCACAAAACCTTTCCAATAGTGTGGGTGAGGTGAACCAGCCCACCACCATTCCCTCTATCCAAGGTACAATTTTTGAAAATCTTTTGCTTGTATAAAAACAGCTTGGTCAACAAATGGTGGACCTGAAAGTTTATTTCCCACAGATCAGTTTAAAGTAGGGATGCACATTCAGACATGGACCAAACACATGTCACAGATTTTAAAAGTGTCTTTCATTCTCCCTGTAATCCTTGTCTGATTGTTGATTGATGGTTCCTTTGTTATGAGAAGTTTTATAAAGGGATACCCAAGTTTGGAGTAACGAGAAAAAGAGAAGGAGAGAGAGGGACAAGACAAAGGAGAAATGGAGACCCACCACTGCTTGCAACTTGCCAATGTAAAGTAAAAAGCCTGACTTAGGCGTTTAGCCCTATCTCATTTCAGAAGGAAGGAAGAAGAGTCTTTCGTGACTGATTGCTGCTTGGCCCAGTTTCTGCAGAAGTGTCCCCTGCGCTGGCCTGGCAGAGGAGGCACGCACAAGAACAGCGCTCAGACACAGAGCACTGACACAGCGCTTGGAGACGAGCTGAAGCCAAGAAAGTGAAGACAAACTAAAAATGCTGATCATCAAATAAAGAACGGAGAACTAAGAGATGCGGGTGGCTGCATTTGTGCTCATCAAGAAAAACTGGTAAAAATGTGGATCAATTATATTTAAGAGAGACATGTGAATCCTTAGTTTGTATAGAGAAGGGTGTGTAAGAATGCAGTGAAAACACACAGATCTTGCAGTGCTGAACCCATAGCGAAGAAAAGGGTCCTGATGGGACAGACATTAAACCAGTTCACGATGGGAGAAAGGAGAGGAATGAGTAATGTACAAGATTGTAGCTTATGCTTTACGAATAGACTCGAGAAAAGCCTGAATGAGAAGCAAAGCAGGCAGCAAAGTAAAGAAGAACTAGTCTCAATTTCTAAGTAAAGAGCAAGTGTTTCAAAGAAATTGGAAAGGTGTGTTCTAAAAACACGGCTTGATCACCTTGCCGCTCTGTTAGCTTGAGCTATAGCACTGTAGCAAGTCCAACCTGATTAATACCAGAATTTGGATTTGTCTGAGCTCTGTGTAAAAAAACAAGTGCCAGGATAAATCCAAAGAATGACACCTGTATCTATTTCAATCTATCTCTGTATCAAGCTCTCTTTACATATAGGCCATCAATTTAGAGAGTTTACTACATTCATGCATGAGTGCCCAATTAATGCATGCACAAACACCCAGTTAGTTCATGCATGAGCGCCCCATTATCTTATGCATGAATGCCCCATCAGTTCATGCATGTGTGCCCAACCAGTTTATGCATTGACACCCAATTAATTTACACATAAGGGCCCAATTAATTTACATGACTGCCCCATCAGTCCATGCATGGATATAGACCCACGTCGGGGCTGGGACATCTGTGGCCTGTGGGTGACCTACAATGAAGCAGCGACAGCCTGGAGCAGTGGAGGAAAAGCAGTAAGGAGCACGGAGGAGCGACAGACAGAAGCCATTACACACACAGCTCCAACCTCCGCATCACTCGTTGCCGCACCGAAGGAATGGGGATGATGGAGCGCAGCCTGCAGTTAAAACAAGGCAAGCAGAAACTAGGAAGGGGGAGAAGAGATGTTTGGCTTAAGCTGAGACTGGGAAAGGGGGAGGAAAAGCATTTACTTAAGCGCTTGTTTAATTTTTCATGTTTTCTTTTTTCTCAATACCCAGAATCAGTGATCAGAAGTTTGCATTAATTGGCAATAACTTAAATTAAGTAAAAACTTCCCAAGTCGAGACTGTATTGCCTGTGACAGAATATACATAGTCAGAATTGAAGTAGGGACTCAGGCATTGAACCACGAGGGGAAAAGCACCCTAAGGAATCAATTGGTGTTATCAAGTAATCGGCCTTGGAGATTAAAGAACAGAGAGCAATAAAGTGTGGTAATGAAAAAAGCTTTTTAGTCAGAAATGGGGGTCATAGGGAAAAACACACATTAATGTCAGCACGTAATTGCACTATATGGACAAAATCAGATGCCGCTAAAAAGATTACTGTGGTAAACTCTGCTCTAGAGGATTTTTCTCCCATCAAGCATGACTTTAACTGTAAGCAAAAGGGAGACAAACATAAAAAGCAAGCTTCAGAAACTGCAAAAAAAGTGAGATGAAGAGTCAAGATCTTGTCCTGCTCCAGTTCTCTTGATACCTGGACACAGTCCCCTCCTGAGATCTGAGAGATGTAGGTGCATCCCCTGCATCCAGCGCCAATTGCAAAATCCACTATACAGCTTCCCAGCAAAGGAGAGCTTCTTCCACCCTAGGAAAATCCCCCACCCTAACGAGATGAAGCTTTATCTACTCCGTGCCACTTAAGTGGTGTGAATTAACCAAAAATGTGGAGGGAAGAAGGAAAGAAGGAGAAAAGACAGACACCTGGCACCTCAATACAAGCCTGTCTTTGCAGCCAATATACCAACTGAAACTGAGGAAATCAAAGAGAAAACGGAGTGGGCACCTCACTGCAAGATCAAACCTCTGAATAAATGAGACTGCCATATAATAGATCTGTATTATTTATGTTTCTTTTAAGAAATAGAATATATACTCAATTAGGCACATATGAATGCAGAAATACACTTTATGCTTTTCAACTTTTTTCCTCAATTTACAAGGATTATTTCTGCCAGCTCTGTTCTCAGCATAGAAATTGTTACCAGATAAGGAATCAAAAAATTGTAGTTCTGGGACTTTACCTGAAAACTCAATACTGCAGAAATTCTAACAATCTGAGGTTTAATCTCCATGTCCCCATCCCTCATGAAGCCTGTGCGGATCGCCTGTGGCTTTAATATTATCAGGAATAGCCCAAATAATGTCTAGTGCAAATATTGAAGATGCTTCAGCAATGGGATCCCAGAAGATCCTGTCAATATAATTCTGTTTTCAGTAAAGGGTGGATAATGTAGAGACACAAGTTCTTTAGACCACTATTTAACACCAAAAACAACTCAAGACTGAGCAGCAAACAATTCTGTCACCCACTGGACTAATGACTGTCTCATGTAAACAATCCTGTGTAATATCACGTGATGCTGTAATTCATAGAATCATAGAATGGTTT
>NW_009198221.1:0-57750 GCF_000690835.1 Fulmarus glacialis
TTTTTTTTTTTTTTAAAGTGGGTAAGAATAGTGTTATTAAAAATATAAGAACCAAATTCCTGGGCTAAACTAAAAGCATGTAGTCTCCAATCCTGTCTCTGTTAGTAATCAGTCATTCACATAGATGAGGATTAACAGGTCGTGTATGAAGCTTTCTTTATCTGGTATATACCAGCTCCTGGCAAACAGCTGTTCAAAGAATTTCTGAGTCAGCATTAATATGCAATGACATGTTCTTGATCAGTGAGTTTAAGCTCTTTTACGAACGAGGTTTTGTTTTTGTCTCTACAGTTTCCTATGGCAATGAATTCCACAATTTAATGATGAAGTGTATGATAAAGTAGTTTCCATTGTTTTCTTTTTTTAAACCTTCCTTCTGATCATTTTATTTCAGACCGCCTATTTCTTGGGCATCATGAATAATTATTTGCAATTTTTCTTGTCTGCACAGCTCCTAGCTATACAGACCTCTCCTATCTTTTTCTTCCCTCTCTGTAATTCCTACAACCTATAATTTTGTATGTGTGGTTATGGGTTTTTTTTTTCCCCAAATACATTACTTTGTATTCATCAGTATTGAAATTCAACTGCAGTCTTATCACCCTGTCATTCAGCATTGTGAGATCCTTTTGTAAGTCTTTGAAATCAGCACAGAATTGACTATTCTGAATAATTTTGTATTATGTATTCCCTTTTCCAGACAATTGATGAATATGCTGAACTGAACAAACTCTGGGACAGATCCTCGAGGGACTTCCCTGGCAACATTTCTTCACTCTGGAGAAGTTCTCCGTTATTCCTTTTGTTTCTTGTATTTTAAGTTTGTAATGAGATAGTTCGTGTGGTTGGTCTGTCCATGCCTGTGGTCACACTACATTGCTTCCCATCCATATTCACATGCTCCTGCTCCAGCTGAGTTTTTTTCACAGAGACCAATTCCCTGCTGATTACACAGGAGTGAATTGGGAGCTAGTGGAGTTAGGACCAGCTCAGCAAGCCTAGAAACCCCACTGATAAAGGAGGCTGTGATGCCTTTCCCTTTCCTTCATCACCATTGGAAGAGAAGAACAACTACAGCTTCTACAGTAAATGCAGCTTGTGCTCAGTGCAACAGCAAGACGAGGGAAGGGGAGAGCAGCAGACCTGGCTGCCCATTAATTGAACCTGACAAGTGTTTACACAAGGAACTAGACTGGCAGTGGCCTAAAAGCACGGATTTATAAAGCTATTGATTAGCAGTGACCCAGTCAGGAAGAGCAATGGCAAACTGCTGCTTGAGCATTGCCCAAAGAGCAAAGTTCAGTGCAAACAGTGTGGGTATTTATAGAAGTATCCATATGCTCATTACCACCCCAGACTTCTGTTAACATATCCATATATTACAACATCTATGTATTCACCAAACCAAACCTGTACTCTGTTATCCTTCATATTGATTAGGTTTTTACACACATATTGAGACAGATGTACTAGATGTACTTGTTTTTAGCTGATACATATTTATAAAGGCAGACAACTACATATGCACCGGTGGTCACAGTTTATCTTTTGCTGCCTTGCTTTCCTAGGACTACAGCACAGCTCTCTTCAAGATTACTTCCCTTTTTATTGGTATCTCATCTTCCACACTGAAGCTGCTTCAGTCTCTGAAGTCCTCCAGATTATAAATACATCTTAGCATTCCCTGATGTGATGCATCATATGTATGCATCTCACACTCACAGTATGAAATACTTGCTCTACTCGGCTTGCTGTACATGGAATATTTTAATATTGTACAAATCAACTTTTTTCAGGCAAATATTTCTTCATCACCTTAATATTGGAGGATTTTTTTTCAGATGTATAAATAAATTCAGTGTTTTAAAATCCTCATTTATACTAATGCTTTTGAACATGAGATGCAAATTCAGTGCAAAACAAGAGGTTCAGCATTTGCCCTTTCCCTGATAGCACAGAGAAATATTCTATTTCAAGTCCAGCTTTCATTTTTTAACCTGAGTTTGCCCAACTGGAGTGAGTAGGTAATGGATTGAGAGTTAGCAACTTGTCAGAATTAAAAAGATGTCAGGGTTTTCCTACCACCAAATTAAAATCTGAAATTTTGCAAACCTATATTCTGGGAAAAAAACAAATCCCAATCTCAAAAACCTTTCAAACACAAAACCATTCAAATTTTTTCAATCAAGCTGTTTAATTTTCATTTTTGTTTTTTAAATATATATATATACATAAATGTGAATATCAATTAACTAAAATATCCAAACTTGAGGATGCTTTTAAAGAAATAGTTTTCATAACGCTGAAGTCAGGTATTTTTGAAAATTTGGAAGCGGTGGTGTAAAAATACTCTGATCAGGAAAGTCAGAGAAACTAACTGCCTCAAATGCCTTCTGTTCTGATGAACTTCGATCTCCTGAGAGGACAGAAGCCTTTAAACAGAAAATTCTGAACCAGTTCTACTGACATGCTCTGTGTCTGAAGCTCTGCAATTCTCTTTCTCCATCTGTGCTGTATCTATCTATTTACACACAAAATGATGAGAAATATCACGGATGCAGAACCTAAATGCATTGGAGCCCTAGGGAGCCTTCTCAGTAATATCACCTCTCCTCATCTACACAGCTCATTCATAATGGTTGTTATTCATATTTATTATTTTCCTTCCTCCCTTCGCACAGCTTGGCAATGCTCAATAGCCCTGGGGCCAGGGGCTGGGTAAGCTGGAGCAGCCAAGGGGAACACCAAGAGGTGGAATGCCCTTCTGCACATCCAGGCTTCCCCCGACCATCCATCAGACTGGAACTTCTCCCAGCTTCCCATCACTAGGGGAAGGATTTTTTTCTTTCTGCTTCTCAGATGAATCAGACCTGACTTCAGAGTCCTGATTTCCACATGCCATTGAGTTTCTAAGTCTCTCTGGGAGAGATCTAGCTGTTGGAAGGTGGCTCTAGAGAGATGGTGGCTGGAAGTGGTGCTCTGAAATCACAGGATCTTTCTTTCAGAAGCAGCATTGTGGATACCGAAGTCAGCCAGAGCCAGCAGCTAACACAGGACGGTGATACCCAGTGCAGCGCGGGCAAGCTTTGCTTCCTGGGCAGCTTTCGGAGTCACCATCAACATCTGGGACTGAAAGCAACTCAGATGTCACCACACTGTCCTTTCAGGTTGGATGCATTGCCATGAAGCATTGCTTGAAGTGCTCAGAGGGACCTGCTGGTTCGGTTCGTTATGGCACCAGGGAACTTTTGGGGAGGGTGCTGTAAAATGCAAAATGAGCAACGTCCTTTAGTAAAGAGTTGAGAGTGCAAAGTAGGACTGTCATCAGCAAAGAGAGTACACAGTGCCATGAATGCCATCTAGCAAAACAAACCAAAGTTTAGGTCTCTCTGTTAAATAAATAAATAAATAAATCAGAGCTTTTTACTATCAAAGCCCTCATTTGTACAGCAACTCTTCTGGCCATTAGCATGAAGTTTGCCTTGGAAGTTACAGAAAGACAGCATTTAAAAGACAGAGCTGTGCAAATGGGCTTGAGAAACAACATTATTTGTATTTGTAAAGACTCGTATTATAGAAATACTCATAGCAATACTTTCATTGGAATGGTCAGAGAGTCCCTGAAGCAAACCCACTGCTCTCTCTGCCCCCTCTGTTTTGCTCTGTTGCTGCAGCTCTCACAGCTCCAGACGATAACAACCTATTAACCGGGTCGGTCTCCTACCGTGACTTAGGTGAGACTGACCTGCGAGTCGTTCCTGGGTCCACATCACTAACTCTCTTCTCCTGGAGAACTAAATGAGCTTTCTGGGAGAGAGGCAGGAGCATTAGGGACATGGTTTAGTGGGCATGGTGGTATTGGGTTGACGGTTGAACTTAATGATCTTAGAGGTCTTTTCCAACCTTAATGATTCTATGATTCTATGAGCCATAGGCACAAGGACCCATCATCCATAGGCACAAGGACCCTTTCTGTCTTTCACTCTTCTACTACTTCTACAAGAATCTTTGTAGGAAGGTGTGGGCTCTGCGACTCTATAAATTGCCCTGGCAAGAAATCAATAAAGACTAAAGCCTAATGAATTAGGTTTCCACAACTGGTTTTATTAGAGGCCCCAAATCAGCCAGGTGCTTAGATAGGCTTACATTTAAGCACCTGATCAGTCTTACTTCTAGTCAGCTCTCTGCTGTCTTAGCTGCAGGCATGTAAGGAGTTCAAGTAAAGATGTCTTAATGGAATAAGTTTATGTGCATGATAAATCACAATAAATGAAATACGTGCTTTGTGCTTTCCTGAGCATAGACCTAACAAAAAAAAAAAAAAAAAAAAGGCAATTACTGGTTTGTTTTTGCTTTGAAAGTCCTTTGTATAGTAATGTCCCTATTAACTTTAGGTATGGCGAAAATTCGCTGGGCTGCATGAACAGAAAAATAGCTAGAAGAATTTTATAAAGCACATTAACTTTAATGCTGGGAAAAGTTCAGAGACAGCAGTCTGGATCTTCTGTTCTGGATCTGTTCTGAATGGTGGTGTGAACACTTGTTATGAACAAGGCCTGGATTGCACATTTCTGCCCCTCTGCTACCCCTACCGCATGATGGACTGGAGTGATGGACAGCCATAACTTTTGGTCTTGGAGGCTATCTTGCACTTAACGTCCTTTCAACCTTTATTAATCTCTGGGAATTACTAATTATATTTGGTATTAGTACCCACTGAGAACTTCAGTTTCTTTAGCTGAGAAAGGGTGTTGGAGAGAGGCAGGATTTAAACGAACAAGGAGAACGGAGCTGGAATACAGAAGCTATCCTTGTTTGCAAAGTACATTCAGCTGTGACTGTTGTTTTGCGTATGTCATTCTTGGTTTGCAGATAAATAGCAGCACAAATGGATTCACATGTAAATTTGTCCCATGATGATGCTATGTAGCAGAAAAGAACATTGCTCTCCAGGGCTTGTCTGCTTCAGTTCAAGGGGTAGCAAGTTCCTTCGTAAAGCTGGCTGATGTGCTCAATGTTTGCAGGAGTGAGACCAGAGGAAAGAGGGAGAAATAACATGATTTTTTTTTTTTTTTCTACCAATTTTGTGCAAGTGTGAGCTAGTCCCTCCAGCAGGTTAACAGCATACATCAGTGTGTGTGGGGTAAGGGGACATATTTCTGTTAGGGAGCCGATTTCCTTTAGAGCATCTGCACTTCAGAACTAACACAGTCCCCGTCACTCTTTCATGGCTGAGGCTCATCCCCCAGAGCTCAGAGGGCAGCCACTGCGTGGCTAAGGGGAGCCCAAGCAACCCCGTGCTTTTAAAACAATCCAGAGCCAGCTCTCCTGGGCTGAGTGATGGCACACTTCTGTCTGCAGGAACATTTAGTCAACTCTGCCTGAAAACCAGCTGTTTGTAATGGAAATGCTGATATCTTATCTGCAGTGACAATAATGGAGGAACCATGAAATATGCCCAGGGAGCCCCTTTATTGGTTTTAAAGTGAAAATAGAGGCACATTCACAACTGTAATCTGCTCAGGACAGAAATTTGCTCCTTGTTATCTGTGGGTCCAAATTTAATGCATTTTTAATTGCCTATTCAACGCACCTAGCAATTAAGGCAAAATGATATCTCTTCTTTTGAAAAATGTATGAGCTTTATAATTAGAAGTAATTGTCCTCGTTAATTGAAAGTGCAGCTTTATTTTCTGTTGATTGTATTTTTTTTATTAAAGGATTCTAAAGGCTTTTGATATCCCATTAAAGGGCAAATGCTATCGTGTGCTTCCACTGCAGTCACAACAGACTAATTAGGGGGTCAGCTCAGCACTTGCGGGGCTCTTAATCTCTGTGAATATTCAGCATAAAGTTAGTGATACTGAAATAAGCTAAGCTGTGCCGGAGTGTAACTTTCACACTGGACATCTTTTTCTCACAGCAATCAGTAGCACTAAGACTCTTGCCTCGTGGACAACGGCCATCGCTATGTTATGTACATGTGCTATTCCAAGGAAAATAGTGCCAAGCCCTTGTGTGCTGCTGTTTGGTGAAGGAAGATTAAATATAACTGCACTGCATGCAGAAGAAGACACTTGGGGAATACCAAGAATTTTCGAAGGCCCAGAATAGTGGACATGGGGTCAGCAAATCCATAGCTGGATCAGGGAACCAGCCAAAACAGAACACACCGCACAGGTGCTGCAGCTGGTACTTCACATCAAGGTTGCAGGAGATTGGTATGATCAAGCTGTTTTTCCAATGATCATCTCATTCAATGTACAAGGGAGAGCTCATATCTGTTGCTCTCATGTTGCATGGAAGACAGGAAAAAGGTTGAGCTCAGACGAGGGAAAATACATTTTGGAGACGGAAACACCAGGGCAGTCCTGGTACTCATATCTATTGCTCTCATGTTGCATGGAAGACAAGAAAAAGGTTGAGCTCAGACGAGAGAAAATACATTTTGGAGATAGAAACACCAGGGCAGTCCTGGTAGGAGACATTGCTCTCATGTTGCATGGAAGACAAGAAAAAGGTTGAGCTCAGACGAGAGAAAATACATTTTGGAGATAGAAACACCAGGGCAGTCCTGGTAGGAGACGGAAACACCAGGGCAGTCCTGGTATGTCCTGAATATCTCACTCCATATACAATGGTATCTATAATATAAGCTGCATCATGATTTTGAGAACAGCATCACACCTCCAGTGGAGGAACTGGGACATCTTCAACATCCAGGCTACTCTGCCTGTCAGTGGATGCCAGAATTAAACCTCAGTGCATGGAATCAAGCCTCACTGCTGTGCAAAGATCCTGTACAAGACCCTCAGAGTCCCTCTTCACCCTTCAGCAGAGAGCTGGAGCATTCAGAGGTGCGCTGATTTACATGCAAAGTCATCTTTCATCTTTTCTTGTCCATGCTTTTGCAAATGGAAGCAAATGGACACAGACAGGCTTTTCTTCTGAAAACTTTCTGCCTTATTCTTCATGTCACCTTTAAATTACTAGATGCTGTGTTTCACAGAGCAGCTCCAAAGAAAGACACAAGGCAACTGCTTCGTTTAACACTGCTTGACAAAGTGATCTCTCATGACCTCCCAGCAGCAACCTTCTCACTCATTTGAAGTACAATGTAATTGCTGGATGTCTGACTCACCTCGCTGTCTTTCAAGTGCACTTCTATGCCTACGTTTTTAGGCATGACTTTAAAATACACTGCTAAATGCTATCTGCTCATATTTCTATATTACTCTGGTGTTCTGGCTGGGATGTCTGCCAATCAAATGGATGCTTAACCTTTTCTTCTGAGGGGAGAAAATAATGTGGGATAATATTCATCGGTCTGTGAGACATGAGTACTTTCAAACTGCATGCATCTGTGTAATTGTTCGAGTGTAATTAGATTTAAGGGGAAAATGTTTGGGTTTCTTCTCCCCAGACCTGGCAAACAGCTCAACCATTTGATTCGTGAGTATTTCAGTAACAGCAGTCAGGGTCCAGTTCAGCTTTTGAGTGGTTCACTGCATCTCTGACAAGGCGCTGTGTATTCCCAGCAGAATACCGGAGGATCCAGACCCACTAGTAACAGAAAAGACAGAGCTATGGTTGTATGCCACATTAAAGCACAAGATTATTTTTTGTGCTGTATTCATGTCCAGAAGCTCTCACCAAAATCATGGTCCTGCTAAAGCTGACAGGGAGTGAACAACATCCCCAGAAGGTAATTCATCCTGTCTTAACAGCAGTGTCTGAGCAAGAGGCATGTATTACTCTCAAGGGGTGCCTCTCTTTAATTATAGTGGAAGGCTAGACAACTAGCCAAGCTAAATAGTTAGTATTAGCTGAAATGAATTCCCATCACAGTGTGATTAATGTGTTGGAAAGTACCCTGTGTAGAAACCCCCATTTATTCTACAAAGGAGATTCATGCTGATTATTCTGACATCTACCTTAAGATGGGCTGAACAGCTCTGTCGAGGTGCCCCTCTCCCCAGAAGCTACTCAAGGAGCCCAAAAGTGGACTTTCAGACAGCCAGAGTAGTGAGACCAACCCCAGTCCAGCTTGGTGAGCCATATTTGGTCACCTATTCCTTAGTTACAGTCTTTATGTATAGTTTATTTTTCAAATTTTGGTGAATATATTTAGAAGCTCAAATATATTAATGGAACACAATAATATAATATAATACAATTTAAAAACACATGAATAATATTCCCTTAAAGTTAGTCCAGGGCATTCCAGCTCATGCTACCATTTCGCACTAAAAATAGGTGTCTTTAAAATCCATAGTTACTTCTGATCCCTGGTGGGGAAACGGTGGGTTTAATTTGGACTTTAGGGACAGATTCTCGGGTGGTGTAAATGCATACCTGATCCTCTGTCTTCAAGAGCCAGATGTTATGTCTTAATCTAGAGTTTAAAATGCTTTTCAACCCTGAGCACATGTAGTCCAACGCACAGGGCACTCAGGAGAAGTCTTTTCTTCTTATTGCTACTGGTCTGCTGAGGCTAGTTGGATGCAGCATTTTTCCATCTCAGATCTGCTCCAGGTAAAATATATCTATCAAAGGCTTTGTCCCACAGGGTCCTGAGTGCCTTGTGGGAGCCACAGAAAGTAGACCCAGCTTCAGTGGTCTCCCATAAGCATTGAGAGTGTTGGGTCCCTTCCACCAGGGAGCTTTTAGAGTAGGGCTTGCCTCCTTCCATATATCATTGTTGATCTTATTTTCCCCAGCCTTCCCTCCTGGTGTAAATGCTTGATCCCTAAAATGAGAAGCCAACTTTGCAAGAAAGTGATTGCACAAGGTGTTGTTTGCATTATAAATTATTAAAGTACGATGAGAATTCAGGGTGAAGCAATCTTGCTACCTGCTAAGGCTTGAAGGGTACCTCAGATCATAGAATCATAGGATCATAGAATCATAGAATCATAGAATCATTAAGGTTGGAAAAGACCTCTAAGATCATCAAGTCCAACCGTCAACCCAACACCACCATGCCCACTAAACCATGTCCCTAAGCACCACATCTACATGTCTTTTAAATGCTTCCAGGGATGGTGACTCCACCACTTCCCTGGGCAGCCTGTTCCAAGGCCTGACCACTCTTTCAGTAAAGAAATTTTTCCTCATATCCAATCATCTAAACCTCCTCTGGCGCAACTTGAGGCCATTTCCTCTCGTCCTATCGCTAGTTACTTGGGAGAAGAGACCAACACCCAATTTATGTTCATAAATCATCTGTTATGCTTATTCCTATGTTCTATAATTCATATAGATTTTTATTTCTCCTTCAAGAAACATACTGCCTACAGTGATGTGCCTTTTTTACCTTATTTGTTTCTCCTGCCATTCCCAAGCTGGTAACTGGGCAGAAGGCATCTTTGAGGCACAGACTAGCAATTATCATGTCTACACGTAATTTAGCCACGGGCAGTAGGATATGTCTGACTCAGTGTAGACACTGCAATGCACATGAGCCAGTTGACTGAAGCTGCCCAGAGTAATGGTGTCAATACAGTACAGGATAAAAGTTGTGTCCTCCTAAAGTAGATATTTAAACTAAATCAGATACATCATGTCTTTTTCTCTCCATCTACTAGGAAGGCTAAGGGAGAGGGGTTCACCTTTACGGTCTCTATACTAAAGTGTTTGAAGTTGGCTACAGTAACACCCTTCACCCCCTATATCCCACTGGAAGGTCCTGTGTGACAAGACTTGACTGGGTTATGCCCAGTCATCATCTCATCTCTTGTTAGGACTCTCTCTCAAGATCGTAAGTTGGCAATAGCAAATGACAGTTTTGTAGTTCCAGAAATTACAGTGCAGCTGCAGATGGGAAAGAGAGGGTCAGAGTTTTTTATGTGGACATTCGTTCTCCAACTTGCAAATCAGAAGATAAGTCTAGAGTTTTCATTCAGTCTGTCCCCACCAATTTCTGCCTCTGGCCTTCTGCACAGACTAGGCTCTGCCCGTAGTAAAAAAGACTCTAAACTGCCATAGCCAGTTCTCAGGGTGACAAAATTGCAGCTTATTGTGTCCAAGTTCACATTTGCTAGGAGAGCACAATGTGCTGTAGAAGTGAGTTGACTTTATCACTGCAGGAATGTCCAGAGACAGCTTTGAGTCCTGAAGCATGGCTGTGAACTCATCTCACTCTGAGGACAGATGCCAGACATGGCTGGGATGGGTGACCCGGGAGTTTCCATCTTCAGACTGGCATCACTCCAGTCTTTCTTTGCCTTGACTGGGACAGAGCTGCTAATCTCGAAAAATCATCAAAACCCTTTCTTTTGCTTATTCATGGTCTAAAGGAGTTGCAGGGTTGTTCATTATGAATTATTTAACACTTTGGTATATATCATACTATTCCAGTGCCTTCAGGGAAACACTAATCAGGATGGGGAGATGACAGAGAGAGAACAGGGACTCTATGTCACCACTGGGGGAGAGCCTAATGGGACAGTTGTCTGTGATTGACTTGGGTCTCACAAGAAGGACCTGAACCATTACAGATCCATTCCCTCAGTCCATAGTGCAAAGAGCTGCTGAAGTCTGTGAGGACCATTGCCTCTTCATGCATTGACAGGCATGAGGGTGGTGGAAAGTGGTCTCTTAGCGGAAAGAATTATAACCGTCATCCGGGTTTGGCTTGCTGTGCCAAAAGATAGGTAAGGCTACCCTGAATGTGGGGAAAAAACATTGAAAAACTAAGAAAATGTCAAAACTAAAAATTAAAGCCAGCATCTTCCAATTCCCGTTTTCCTCTCATAGTAGGTTTCCTTGGTGTTTTCTGTCCTTTCACATTTTCTTGGCAGATAACTGCTGTATCTTACTGCTCTCCTGTGATCTCTTCCCATACAGGAATGGGCTTATTCTGATTTGTCTTTTTAATGATTTCTGAATATTTGATTCTAATGATCACAGCATGGTCTGAGGTGAGGAAGTGCATCTGAACTGAATGGTTGATAATGTGGCTGATCATGACCTGAATCACATTAAGCGGTGTTTTCAGAAAACATCAACCTGGCTCCAAACAAAGGTATCTTATTGACAGAAAGGAAGTGTTAACCTAGAATTTGACTGTCTTGTTTCATTGGTTTGAGACTACTCACTATTTGCAATAACGTAACAGCAAAACATAACAAAACAAACCGTCCCCTGACAACTATTCCACTTTTCTGCCAATTGACAGTGTTGCACAGCTTCCCGAGCACCGTATCGGAGTGAATTGATGTGAAGCTATCCTCCCTGCTTATGATGCTGAATTTGTGTTTTACCCATACTATGGTTACGTTCTCCATAGAGAACAGGGGAGGTGGTCCCAATTTTAGGACAGCATGATGGAGCCGGAGACACAAACAGTTGCAAAACATCACCAGTAAGTCACAAATTTGGGGGTGATTTCTCACCAGAGGGCAGTTTTCTTATAGGATTGAAGGTGGCTGGGATGGGTTTCATTGTGGAGGGGTGAAAAAAGGAGGTAAACTATTTTCGCAGATTGGGATAGAAGCATGCCTGTTCTTGGGCCTTTCCCAGAAGGGTTGTGAGGACTAGCGGGGTAGGTCCATTTCTTTTTAAGCTATTTGTTAGGTAAAGTTTCTTCTTGCCAACATTCTTGCTCATTCCCATTTTGTTTTACATGCTGAACTTCTTCCATGCCTCTGACAATTCCTTTCTCTGTGTTTCTTTTCCCTGTGCTACACATCTTTTATTCTGCCTCTTCCTATTTATTTCCTTTTCCTACTTTCCAAAATCACTTAAAATCCTCCCCCCTGCCCCCTTTCTTCTCTGTCAGCAACCCTCAGCCTTTCCATCTATTGAGCCGTTATCCTGCATTTTGTCTTGTATTATTTTGTTGTCTTAAGAGTGAAGCTTAACTGTGCAGGGGACTTGTCATTCCTGCACTGACAAAGCACAGGGCAGTTTAAATGGTGTGGACATGTTTTGCAATAATAATCACCTATAATGTTTATATTTGCATGGAAGAATAATAACTGGGGGCAAGTTAGAGGTGTAAATCCTGCAAATTGCAGAGGTTTCTAATTACGTGGCTGCAGCAATGACTTAGTAATAACGATGGCAGTTCTGTTCTTTTTGTGTATGATGTGAGAAAAGAAGTGGCAGAGACATGTTACAGATTTTGCCTTTTACCTTACTTTACCCTTACCAGCAGAAGGACCACCACCCAGTTCGGCATGTAGTTATTTTTATCACAAATTTCTGAGGTCAAAACTGTGCAGCATCTTACAAAGTGTAAGTAGCTTTGTTATCGTATCATATGGCAGAATATAAATTAAAAAAGGGGTGGAAGCAAGATTTTTTTTTTTATACTCACCACGTAGTAGACTTAAGCTCTGAAGATTTGAAAATAGCCTTTTCTTTTATTACAGGTGCACGTTCACCAGCAATGGGCAGACTGTCCAGAGTACAGGGAAATCTCACAGGGTCCTTTACAGCAGGTTGGCCATGTGATGTGTAAATGGTGGCACACCATTGCTACTGAGATTTTTCAGCTATGCTTCAGGAATAAAACCTTATGAAAAACAGATTCTTAAGCATTTAGCTTCTGCTAACATCAGGTCCAAATTAAGTTCCTAAAGGCACTCTTGAAAGCAAAAGACATCAGATGAAAAGAATGTGGTTTTATTGCAACTGGAGTACCTAAACAAATCACTGAGATATTTATGTTAACAAGTTATTTCAGCACCCCAACATAAAAAAATACTGCTTACATACATGCAGGAGTGAAGCACATGTATGCCCACACTGGCATGCGTACATACACATGTGGGAGGAGAGAGAAGGAGAGGATTTTTTTGCACCCTTACTCTCAAAGATATTTTAGAGCAAATTCAGGGAGAAGTTAAGCTTTGTCTGCCACATTAAGCCAATGTATATTAAAGGCGCAATAAAGATGCAAAGACATCAATGAGCACAACACCCAGTGCAGTCAGAACCAACAGGCTGAGGTCTCTGGAATACGTGATTTCTCCCCTTTGCCTTTAAAGCTTTTTTCAAAAGTAGCAGTAAGCATAATTTACTGTCCTAGCAAGATATAAATTGTTTTCTGAGAAAAACACTGGGCTTTTGCCTACATATTTCATGCAGCTGTGATTATATAAAAAGAGGTTTTAGGAAACTGGCCTCCTCTGATTATATCCTTGTTATAAATTGTCACAAATGAGTGGTTTAGAGGCTGCTTAAAGAATCACCGTCAAAGGTATTAGCAGAAAGCAATTTTAATAGAGATTTATAAAGGTGTGACTTAAGAGTTTGATGGCAAGGTTGATGAAACAGAAAAAGAAAAATCATGTTATGTTTAAGGGTTTATATCCTAGGGATTATATGTGTTTAGCAGCAGTCTAGGATTCATTGACAGTTTTAGCAACACTTAATCATTAACTAGTTTTATATTTACAACGTAACTGTTAGTAGAGTCTACTACAATCACGACAGTGACTTAATTACAGATTATGCTTACTATTAGTTCACACACACGCAGACAGAAATATATACATACAAATGTACAAAAGGTAAACCTGTTAAAAATTCCCTTCGAGTTCGGTGAAGAAATATTCACGTAAAGCAGAGAGAAATATATACATACAAATGTACAAAAAGTAAACCTGTTAAAAATTCCCCTCGAATTCGGTGAAGAAGTATTCACGTAAAATGTCTCAGCTTTTCTCAACGGGCGAGAGTTCAGCCTCGAGAAGTGAAGAGTTTCAGCCCAGGTCCCGTCGGACACGGGCCTCTGAATATTGCCGGCTCAAGACGTTGCAAACTCCGAGAGGTGTCCCACGCAGAGGGTGGCGCAGCCCACTGCGGTCCCGGAGAGTTATCAAAGGGCCTCACTTAGGACCACTGTTTATAGGTTCGCAAGATGATTGGCTTTAGTCATCTGTACATTTCCATCCTGGCCACAGTCCCAGGTGGTAATTACTAAAAAATTCTCAAGGTTTCAGTGTTGTTCCCCTTGAGCTACGACTCAGCTGATGTGACACCTGGGCCAGGCAGTAGGAGAACATTCCCAGCCTCAGCCATGCAGAGTTTCTGATACAGTCAAGGAGTGCTTGACCGCCAGACTCCGTACACCAAGGCCAAGGTTTCATGGGAATTTCTGAGATCAGCAAGCGGCCCGGGAAAGAGGGGGTGAATGCACCACCACATAAATACATTCATTTCCATTTCTTTGTTTTGTTACAACTGCAGAGATATTTTGTGGATTTTATTTTATTTCAATTAATGTTTTTTTTTTTTAATCAAAACAAATATGTTATAAGGAAGTTACTCCTTTTAAACAAGGTTCCTTCCCCAAGTTTTAGGTATCTTTCAATCTTTTGTTTTCTCTCGCAGCAATGAATCTTCCCCCGATGCTCTCAGGTCAGGATTGGCTGTCTTTATGGGGAGATTAAGGAATCATCGCTGCTGGTTTTTTTTTAAGCAAAAGACAAGGTGGATAAGCTTGTGTCAGGAACGGCAAAGACCCCTCTGATTCTGTGTCTAAGGGTCCCTCCCAGTCTTGTTTTCCATAATTCCATGGTAAAACATCACTTCATCAAAAAAATTCCTGGACTAGTGTTCTGGTAGTGAGAGGAAATGGGGAATGATATACCAGAGACGTATTCTGCTCTGTCACACTGTGTGTAAACTGTGAAATTGTGAATGTTAAGAAAGCTTACAGGGCTGAGCCCTGACAACCTGGTTCAAGAAAGAGACTGTCTGTTCAGAAAAAGATCTGGGTAAGGACAGCCTATTGATCATGCTTCACAGTGTCTTCCATGTGAACTGAGTCCAACCTCATTGTGCTCTTGTTGTAATACATTGCGACGTTTGAGTACAAATACCAGGCCCATAAAGACCCCAAAGCCTATCAGAAATATGCAAGAATTCAGGATTTCTCCTTGATCCCTGTGGAGCAGCCTGGAGTGATAACTTCTTCACACCTGCCGATCAAACACCTGACAAACACGGGTGGCACATCTATTACAGAGAATACTCAAAATACCAAAGTGGTTCTTAAAAAAAAAAAGGTTTGGAGCAGTGCCCATCCTACCCATCTGCTGACCTCACAACCTTACCAGTCCTCCATCCTGAGGAACCCCTCCTCAGAAGCAGAGCTGGGAGTTGACATCGTAGCAGGACTCGTGGCGGAGATGTATGTGTGTCTGCAATATACAACAAGACGGTGGGTGCTGCTGGAGCTTTAAGCTGAAATAAGTTTTCAGGTATGGCCAAGTAAGGCTGTCTGAAGTCTTTGAGGGCTGCGTGTACCTGTCTGAGGGTAAAATTAGGTCTTTGCTATGTTCTGCATGGAGCCAAGACTGAAAGTGGTGTGTGTGGCAATTTGCGCAGAGCTTTCAGCACATGAAACACATGTTAGCAGGTCACAGTGGCAAGGATCGTTAGTTTAGCTTACAGCCTGGACTTGCTGGATAAATTACTTCTCTTCTTTGCTCCATAAAACTATTACAACAGCCGTTACTACAAGAGATGCAACACTGTGAAAAAGCCCAGCCGCTCTTACCTCTCTGGGTCAACTGGCATGTTCGGTTTTGCAGCTCCCTGCACCTACAGCTGCTTCTTAGGCATGGCTAAAACCCTGCTCAGCCCCCTTTTTTGTAACTAATAGGTCTGATGTTGCTATTTACCTACACTCTCCATAATTATTGACACTTTTTGTTAGGATGTAGTGTGCATTTTCCACTTTGTTGCTAATTCTGAAGTTGAAATGAAGACTTATCTTCCACTTAATTAATAATGTTTTCATAACAGTGCCCTTGGATGGGTAATTTAGAGCTGAAAACCCACAAAGCTCTGTCTGTTTTACTAATGGATTGGGTATTTAGTGACAGTACAGATTCAAGAATCTTTTCTTTTGAGGCAGCCAATGGGAAGTCAAAGACATACTTTTTATTATCCCTAAACAGTGGCAAATCTTGGAGCCTTGGAAATCAACCCCTGCTAAAAGAAATATCTATGGCATGGAATCTAGATGTTTTCTCAATCTGAGTTCTTAATCAAGTTTAGATAATGCATTCATTGTGTAGGGAGATATTCAGAAAAAATCAAGGTCTCACTCCAGACAACCACAAAACCATTCACAATTCACTCTGCCTGGACAAATTAAGTCATAAAATAAACTCCCTGCTTACAAGAGCTTCCCCAAAGGCAAGACATCCCCACAATAACAATATGGCCTTTCTTCAACACTCTTGCATCCAGAGAAGTTATGAATAAGGGCGTAACAGAGTCTTTTAGTGCCTCACACTAAGAACAGAAGAAGGCTGTGCCCGTGCTAGGTGGGTAGACAAATAATTAACCATTGTTTGACACTTTATGAAAATGAGAACAAATTGAACTTGCGGTTTTTGGGATGTTCTTAGCTACTTCTGGGTCTACTAATTTGAGAAATAACTATCTTTGAGCTCTTTAGTGGGAAAAGACAAGTCCTTTGGTGGGAACGCTCCACAGTTTTGTTTGGGTTTTCCTACATAATGAATGGCAGGGAGGAAAGCTGTGTTGAGAAAGGCACGAAGAAAATCATGTTCTGCTTAATTATGGTACTTAAAGGATTTGTTCTTTTTTTAAGATAAGAATTTGATTCATCACAAATATAAAGAAAATGTAATTAGCGGGTGTAAGCTTCTGGCATCATATTTTGTACAGTACACAGCCACACCATGGGGAAATGTTGTAAGGAAGGTCCGTTTGTGTTCCACTTGCTGGCTTTTCCTCCTTGGAAAGATTCTTTGATGATAAATGTGTTTAAAAATCCATTACAACTGGTACATTGGGTTGTTTTCAGTTGGAAAGGGGGAAAAAAGCAGCATAAACAATTTTGTATTTCAAATGCAATTCATGCTGAAACATTCTGCTGCGGCATAATTTAAACTGCAGACAGATTGGAACAAATAATGCAGAACTGCTTTGTTTTAAAATATTGGTGTAGATAAAAAATGTATTATTCAAGGGAGCTCTTTGGGCTAGTTCTGAAATAGAAAATAATATATGCAGATGGTCTTATATACATATGTAAGTGAGAAATTTGAAGAAGCAGTAGCACATGGGACCCAGCTGTGAGCTCATCAGATGCTTTACAGGGATGTTGTCTAGCCTGTAAAGTTTACTTTTCCTTCTTCCTCTTCCAATTCCGAAGGCCTTGGTAAATATTTTCCATCTTTTATCCTCTTCTCTACCCACCCTATTTAGCCTTCCCTTGCCTTTTCCTTCTTAGACATCCTTGATAAGAATATGATCATTGGTCAGCTTGCTTACACTGTTAATTCTTCTGTTTGGTGTCACTGTTTTTGAGTTCTTCATCCGCAATTTGCCTTCAGTGGCCACAAGGAAGATATCTTCTCTGTTCCCTACGCTAGCCATCTCTATGTCTTGTTAGAGTGTCTTTTGGCCTGCTTCTCAGATATTTGGGAGAGAGGCTGCTCTGAGGCCTCTAAAACACACTCATGCTATTGCTTGACCTGGAGGGAGCCAGTGTGCAGGTCTCCCTTGTAACACGGTGGACATTGCTTCTTACACAAAAGCTCTTCCTGCAGCCTCTCCATTAAATCCTATCGTCAAGAAGTTTAAACAATCTTGAGCATCTTGCGTTTGTTCCCAGCAAACAGTCCTGTCCATCAAACAGGTGGAGTAGGTGGATGTTCTCCATTTTCAAAAAACAAGGGTGACCTACACAGTTGCGGGGATTACTCTGATTGCTGTAACACATCTCCTAAGTGGAAACTCAACAGCAATGACACATTATATTTCTACCCTAGAAGCAGCTGGACCTGTTGCACCCTGTTATTTTTAAAGCAGGGATGACAGCATTTTATTTTGCAGCACAAACACTTCAAGTGGAAAGCAACAAAGTACTTAGTGCCCACTTATAGTAAATCTTTAGCTCATAGCTCATGGAGAACGTGTGTTAGCTGTTGATGAGGACTGCATTGTGGTGGATGCTGTATGGTCAGAAAGCAAAGAGACGGTGTGTCTGCAGGAGTCTGCAGTGCTGTCCTCCCGCTTGAGGGCAATATGGTGTCTGAGAAGCTTTCTGGCATCGCTGCTGGTGGAAATGGCAGCATGGGGGTTCAGAACTGACAGACTGAAGCGTGATGGTGACTGCAGTCTGCTGCTTCCTTCGTCCTCTGCCCTTGAGCCAGCAACAGCTGAGCCCCCTTACCTAACACCCATCACCAAGCACATTTCCATTCCCAGCACATATATAGTATTGAGGAAGGAGCTGGGATTTACCTTCTCCGTCAGAAGCATCAGGACCAGGGCTAGCAAACTGTCAGGGCTCATGCTTGCTGGTGGTTCTCTGTGGAGGAGAGCCAGGGGTCACGGGGGAACTCCGAGCCAGCAGGACAGATCGGGGGGCAGCTGGGGGGAGCCTCAACCCCAGAGATCAGGCACCTTCATGGAGACAGGCCGAGGCCAATCTGGGATACTTCAGCAAAAAAGAAGCTGCATTTTTACGCTCAGACTTGCTCTGGGAGAGATGGAAGGCATCTGACACAGGGCTGGCAGGTATTTTTTCAACCCTCTTCATGTCCAGCAGCATAGGCAAAATTATCTCAAACCCCACAGTCTTTCTCTGCCCCCAGCCAGCATATAGAATCATAGAATCATAGAATCGTAGAATCATTAAGGTTGGAAAAGACCTCCAAGATCATCGAGTCCAACCGTTAACCCAACACCACCATGCCCACTAAACCATGTCCCTAAGCGCCTCATCTACACGTCTTTTAAATACTTCCAGGGATGGTGACTCCACCACTTCCCTGGGCAGCCTGTTCCAAGGCCTGACCACTCTTTCAGTAAAGAAATTTTTCCTAATGTCCAGTCTAAACCTCCCCTGGCGCAACTTGAGGCCATATTGATCTGGTCATGAGTAAATCAGCAGGAGGACAACCTTCAGCAAGTGCCATCACTGCCCCCCAGACAAAAATCATAGTGACCCTCTAAGGGAAGGATGAGACCCTGCCCTCTGTGGTGGCCTGAGTTTTAACTTTTTCATCTCCTGTCAATAAATGGCAGCCAAAGCTGTCTGATCACTTGAGATGCTCAGGACTAAATTAATCCACTTGCCATTACAATCAATTTTGAGGCCTAAAAACCAAGGGCAGTGCTTTAGCCAGAAAAGGTATAGGGCTCGCTCTAGGCATGATTCACACCTATTGTCATGTACTGACATGGGATGAGGCTTAATTTATTCTGGGCTGGTGTGGATGAGGCATTAAGATTTTCAAATGTGCTTAAGAGATAGCTGTTGCAAGGGACTGCTAACCTTATAGGCAAGGAGGAATCTCTGTCTCCAAAGTCAATATTGCCATATTTACAGATGACTGAGAATCTTGTGATAGCCTTTCTGTTGGTGAGTAAGAGCTGATGTGGACTAAAGTACTGGAGAAAAAACATCAGTAGGCAAAGACACCACAGAAGACAAGAGAGTATATTTAATTTCTGCCCTTGAGAGAACTGGTGATGGGAGGGAGATTTCAAAGCAAAAGCTGAAAAGGGTGTTAAATTATTTCATCTCCCTGATGTGTTTTGCTCTACATTTTTCTTCCACCCTTTCAGCCAAAGAAACTGTATGTTGGGTGACATTTTATATAAAAACAGGTCTCAGTAATTAACTAGATAAGGTTGAGGGATGTCTTTAATATTAACGATGTACATAAGTACCTTTAATAGGCATGGCACTAACTGTAAAAGTGACTGCTCTTTATGAACACCTCAAATTGGCATATTCTGCAGGATCCTTTTGATGTGTAGGTATAATCTGTCTTTGAGCAGTAATCGTGCAGCTCACACAATGGCATTAGCATGTAGACCATACAGTTCGACTCTGTAAATGCATTCCGCTGCAGCAGATGGAGTAGCAGCTTGTTTTTGAAATTGAGCTAAAATATAAAAAACTAGAGGCAATCTTTTTTTGGGGGGCTGGCGGGGGTGGGTACTGACTGTAGTTTTGGAAGTTCTCAAGATAGTAAGATCAAACATCTGGACCGTCCTTAGCTAAAACTTTTATTGCCATGAGATAAAAATGTTGATTCATTCTTCGCAATATCAGCCTTTAAATTCTCAAAAACAACCAGTTATTTCTGGTGCCCCAGTTTCTAGTTTCCTAGCTTTTTCTCCACTATACAGAGACCTATTTTTGCAAAGAGACACTTCAGAAATCAAGCCTCTTCAATAAGATTTAAACTGGACACGCAAAATCCCTAGTTATTTGCGAATAATTCAGGCCCAGATAATTCTAATGTAAATATCCATCATTTATCCATATCAGAATCAGTTAATATCGGAGAAACAGTTTAAACTGACATCAATTCATTAATGTTTTATGTGTATGTGAAAGGAAGGAATAAACTATTCATCATGTCCCTGTTGGACAGGACAGAAAGTGATGGGATTAAATCCAGTGGTTTAGCTTAAATATGAAGAGCAGCTTTCTAATAGTAAGGCAGTTAGCACTTGAACAGTTTGTTGGGGAGGTTGGGCAATTTCTGTTGCTTGAGGTTTTTGTGAAAAGCTTAGATACGTACCAAGAATGATCTGTTGGACCTGGTCCAGCTTTGCCAAAGAAGATTGACTAGGTGAGCTCACAAGGTCTTTTTCAGCCTCATTTTCTATCATTCTGCTGATGTATATACCATGCTATATGATACATATATTCTGAACATCATCTCTATGATTTAATAAATGTAGCTGATTCTATTCCCACATATACACATATATAGGGCTCCCAGACCAACAAATATTGATAGTTTACAGACATGGCCTGCTGGATGAGTAGTTTCATATTTGGATTTCTAATTTTTCACACTGTGGAATGAAAGGCTAATCAGGCTAATAATAATGAGGGCAACTGTATTTGCCAGGTTGGCTAGAGCAGAACAGAATGCAGAGGTTTTGCTAAAGAACCCATTCTTCCTTTTCAGCTCCAAGAAAAGTCTGCAACGTGGCCACAAGGTGGCAGATGAGCTGCAAAGATTACAGATTAACAGCTGCAAAATAAAAAATAGACTGCAAATGACAAGTTTAAAAAAAAAAAAAAGCATTAAGGATAGAGTCATTACTGTGCTTTTGGGTGCTTTCCTAAAAAACCAGCAGTGCTTCCTATCACATAACAAAGTAAATCAAACACCCCCATCCCCATTGCAACAGGTTTGGGTTCTAATTGTGCTCAATGGTAACTAAATAACAGCCAGTTTTGGGTAGGCTCCTTGTCTTGGGCATTATTCAAAAAAATTTACTGTGTTTGGCATTTCAGCAATGTTCAGACTGAATCAATTCAAGCACGAATTAATTTTTATCTGATGCTTTGGAACTGTAGTGAAGAAAAACAAGAGTTTCCTTGAGACTGGAGCGTAGCATATACATTGCGTGTTTGTGCTGGAGCCCACACCTGCTTGTTTAAATGCCTTTATATATGTGATACTTGTAGCAGAATAGAGATGAGTGATAAAAAATTGGCAGTACCTATTTTCTGCAGTTCAGAACCGATGATCAGAAACAGTGAGCATGGGATCCTGGTTCTTGTCTGAGTAGTTCATCCCATGTCTGGTAGACTCATTCTCTTCCTGGTGGCTCGACAGTATATTTTTCCTGAACTACAGAACATCGGTTCTGCACGACTTGCAATCAAGCTCAAAAAAATCCTCCTGCATGGCTATCGTTTTTCTTTTGGGATGGACTAAATTATAGGTACTGGCTGAACCACCTTCCACCTCAACAAACATGAAGCAGGCAGGAAACATCCCGAGCATGTTCTAATTCATTTCATACTTTCTCAGACTACACAAGCTAAGCCCCATCCTGCACCTTGAACACATTTAAGGGAAATTAATAAGCTTCCAGGATATTTCTTGCTGCTTTAAACTACTGCTTCAATTTTCAGGTGCTATAAAACCCCACGGCCTTCACAGAGAGAGTCGCTGTCAGCATGTGCCTGGTCGGTGTCCTCTGTCCTGGCCATCCTGGGGATGAGACCAGGAGGCTCCTGCATGCTGCGATGTGTGTACTGTCACAAGGATGCCCAGATGCTGAATGTTCAAAAGAGGCTGTTTTAGCTCTCCCATGGGGATTCAGCATCCCTGAGCTGCTGCGGGGGCCAAGAGCCAGCACAGCTCTAGGCGTTTTGTTTGAGCACTAGTCCGTGGCCAGATCAGATCAAACCAGCCTCTGATAGACACGGCAGACTGATGTTCCTGAGAGCCTGTGGAGCAGGCAACACTGCAGATATCCTGACCCCTTGACACCACCGGGTTGACCATCTCCCCTCTTTGATTTGCAAGTCCTCTTTTACTTGGTTGATTTAAAGAAGACCGAGTTCTCCTTCAGATTTTTCTCCGAGGCTGATCTGATCCTGCTCTTGTAAGAGCCATTTGAAGCACGGAGTAGCTTTCAGCCATGACAGCCCCTTGCTAGCAGTAATAAACCTAATCGGAACAAAGACATGCTGCTTGTTAATGGAAATGTTAATAACGGTTCCATTGCTTTTGTAGTTTTAAATAATTTTACTGAATAATTAAACAGCAATTTATTCTTTTTGTTTTGAAAGCAGTCCTCTCACTCTTCACCTTCTTTTTGTTATGTTGTTGATTTTCCTGTGTTTGATCTTATGTTTGCTATAAAAAGAATATATACTGAAGTACTTTTAGAATGCAATAGATAAATGAATTTGCTGCCTGTGGTCTTATGAAAGGCTTTGCAATTATATGAGTGAATTATTCAGTCAGTATTAATTAAAAATTCTTGTTTAGTAATCACTGGGTTCCATATCTTCTGTTTATTAGTTTTTCTTTTATTACAATAGTCTCTCATAAGTTACTGTCATTAAAGGAACTTTCCAAGTATATTCCAGAGGGATCCAGTGACAGTCAGAGTAAGTGGCTGAAAAAAGATTCCTGTCAATGTTTCTTTAAAGGTTCTTCCTCTTTCTGTTACTTTTCTTACCTCATTGTCCTAAGAACAAGAATAACCACATTTTCAGAGTGCAAAAGAGAAAGGTTCACGGTGCTTCTTGCTTTACGGTTGGTTATGGTGGTTAATCATAATAAATCAAGAATATTTAATAATTAAATTAATCAGAATTCAGCAAAATCAAGAATGCTTTTACGCCTTCTCTTTTTCAAAGGGTAAGTATGAATTAGTAGCTTATATCTATCAACAAATCCAGTTTATTATAGTCAGAGAAGGAAGGAAAAAAGATGTTATGAGCTACAGGTTTCTGGAGTATCTAAGCTGAACAAAAAGAATGATAAGTTCCTAGTCTCGTGGTGATGTGACCATCCATAGCTTTGACTGGCTTTGGGGACGTCAAGGGCATTCAGCGCATCTCAGGTGTGGGCACAAGTTCTGGAAGCATTAACAGAAGAGTCTAATGGCTCCTTGCTGGAACTGGCAGAGCAGAGACTGGAAGTGCTGATTTTCTCTAAGCTGCAGTACTTACACTAATGAGATAAAATAATTTGATTCAGGTAGTATTTGTTCACTCTTCTCCTTTGCATTTCCCGATTTATCTTGGTTAGTTATTTCTGTCCCTAAACAGCGGTTCCAACAAAGCCTCATCACTGCAAAGAATGTATTCCTCACAGTTATCACAAACCTTATAAAAATCAAGTGCTCTTTTTTAATCAGCTCTTTTGATATTGCTCTTCAAAAATGAACACACTAGGATTTGCCATTCAGTGAATTGTTTTCTTAGGGGAGAATGACATATATTATTAGCTTTATTGACCACCTCACTTTGAGTATTTAAAAGTTTAAGTGGCAGGGAAATGGCAGTTAAGAAGTTACGAGGAGCACCCAGTTTGTTAAGCCTTCTGGACATTCTCAGTCTCTTGAATCGTGTTTCAAATTTTGTCTGACATCCTGAATGAAGTCAGTATTCTTTTGGAAAAGCTCAAACAGCAAGACACCGTGCACAGGAGTTACTTGCATAGATGTCTACATCTGAACTCGTCATCCTTGTCTTCCTTTACAGACACCAGAGTCAAAACACAGGACTCGTATGGTGGTATTCTTCTCATCATAAAATAATTTAAATTAATCACATCCTTGATTCATGTCTAATTCTTCATGCTGACCATAAAGAGACATTGAGGTATTAGTTTGGCAGCTGACATCCTTTCTGTAGATGTTTAAAGTGAGATGAAATCCCATCCACATAGACTTTGTGAGACAAAGCACGAAGACTATAATACGGCATCGGGAGAACTTAAACGGTGTAAAGCTAGATTATTGTAGAGTCAGTGATGCTATTGTCGAGGTTTGTGGAATAGCTAAATCAACATCATGATTACGGTATCGGACTTTTTGCATATTTATAGTTACACCACTGTGATTAGCTATAATATCTTACCGTAGTTACATTAGTAGTATTACAATTATGAGTTATTATGGTACGATGTATTTCCTAGGTCAGAAAAAGGAGGAGAAGCTGTCTCTAGACGACTGAACTGAAATCATTACTGACTTAAAAGTCTATGTGCTTTCTCTGTGGATCAGGTTTAAACATAGTATTTATAATTTAAAATGGACATTTATGAATTTTTGCTCAGAGTCCTATCTGGAGGATCTCAGGTATTTCATATACTTGTTATAAAGTGCTAATGTGATACCCCACTTGAGAACTGAAGTGGAGAAGCTCTGGCTTGATAATAGCTGTGGCTGAACATTATCTCCATTTTATAACCCACTGTATGTTAGTTACACACTAGAGTAAATGGATATAGTACTTTGAAGGGAAGTTTTCTCTGCCATTATAGGCCTGCAGTGCACATGAAGACATGCCTTGCTGATGGGCAATGGAATGGAGTGGAGACAATACCAGAAGATGGGGATGACAGTCATGGTTCTTGGCAATTTTGGTAGAAGACATCTTGAAAATTAGGTTATTGCTACATCTAGGTAACATCTGCATTTCTACAACTGCCTACATAGAAATGAAAGCATGAATGCAGGAATCTGTGAAAGGAATGGCATATTATAGCCTTGGAAACTGTTACAAGTGTAACTTCAAAGGCGGCAAGGTGAAGGAGATGATGGATTGGGAATACCTTCCCACTGATCCTGGCAACCTGTACATGTCAGAATCCATCATTAAAGAGCATTTCTTGCCTCAAACTCCTATTTATCTTTCCTGTAAGGAACCTACAAGAAAATACTCATGGTATATTGTGGCAGATGAAAGATTGCCAAAGTTGATTAGCCAGAGTTAGCCTTCTCTATAGAGTTTTTATTGGAGTCCTGAAATTAATTTTATGTCCTTTGGTATTGCTATTTCTGTTTCTTCCAGTGACAGACAATACAAGAGAGGGGTATGTATACTTTTCCTTTGCTTTCTTCTCTCTGGATAGTTCCTTTTTGCAGTCAATATTGTTTCATCCAGGTACGAGCTGGAAAAGCTCTACACAATGACCCTATGACTCTATGAGTCATTGTTTTACAACACTGATAAGACGTTATCAACAGCTGAATGAGTAGCATATTGATTTTTCTGTTCACATCCTACCTACACTACAGACCAAAGATACATGTCAGTTGGAAACATGTCCATTCAGTGGAGGTGTTCTTATATAAATCTTTATTATCTTATTATCTGTTTTTTTCTGTATTATCATTGCAACCAACTTTTTGGTCAAAACCTTCTCAGACTAGTTTTTATAATACAGGAAATATAGACCAGCAATTACAATATTCTTCCCTCCAGTGTAGCTGGCCACTCTTCAAAATGCGGTGATACTACTTGTAACTGACTTCTACAACAGGACTCTTCCTCTGGGACTGTTGCTGGATGAAGATGCCAGGAGACAGATTTAGACCCTTTGCCTGCAACTACTCTATGGAACGAAACTTGCCTGGGACTGGAACAATGTTCAAGTGGTACCAAACAGCCCATGCCCATGTTGCCAGGTTCTCTTAGTCTCCAAAGTAATCTACTGGGAATGGTCAACTGTGCCCATGAATCTTGTGAGGTTCTGGGAGAC
The DNA here is from genome assembly GCF_000690835.1 of Fulmarus glacialis. Classification (NCBI taxonomy): domain Eukaryota; kingdom Metazoa; phylum Chordata; class Aves; order Procellariiformes; family Procellariidae; genus Fulmarus; species Fulmarus glacialis. Next base: position 25,986 of record NW_009198221.1, read on the forward strand.
ATTGGTCAAATCTGCCCTTGGAAGCACTCTGACAGTGTACCAGGATGGACAACATTTCAAAGCCTGGGAACATTGCCTGGCATTTTTCAGTTCCGTAGTAGAGATACAGCTTTTGCAGTAACCAGGGTTACATATATTTTGATATCACAAATGCCAGTACTCAAAAAGCTGCCTCTACCAGCAAAGCTTAGAGTTATGTGCCAATTACATATGCTGCCAGTAAAAAACCTAGGTTTATGGTCTCTGAGGCTGAGGATTAGAGGAAGAATACGATTCAAGAATTCAGGAACTAAATTGTTCTATTAGATATTATCCCTTTTAGACAAATGCCTCTAAAAGCCAGAGTTCACATTGTTCCTCAGCTGCCTCCATACACAGATGCAGCTGCCTCCCTTCAGACATTGTGGCTATTGGTGGGAATTGAATCCATGACCTTCAACACCAAAAGAGTAAGATCTGAGCCAAAAAAGTAAGCCTTTTATCTGTAAGAAACCAGTGGACTATTACAGACACTGGGGCTCACTATTAGATGAAGACATGATTATACACTAAGCCAGCGTATTATTACACTTTCATTTCCTCTGCTGAAAGGTCTATTATCCTCTCTGTGAGCATGATCTAATGTCTGTTGAAGTCAGTGTGAGCTTTTCATTGAGTTTAATCGGCTCTGAATCACGATCTAAATGTGTGAGCCTGTTCATACCAGCTAGAATTAAACAGGGTATAAGAAGTATAAAGAGGTGATCTTTAAATATCTATATATCTATCTCTATATCTACCTCTCTATATACATCTATTTTCCATGTAAACACTGTTTTGGACATAATGGAATAGCTATCTGAAGGTGATAACACAAAGTGTGAAGGAATCCAGCTTAAATTTAATCAAGGGGTTGTAAAGGGCAATTTGGGTAAAACTGACAGAAACATAAAGGAGATTTGTGGGTGAAAGGAAAAGAGGAGATGGGAGTTCTCAGGACTAACCTTCCCAAAGAAGGGAAACTGAGATGGAGTTTCATGGTGGGTGGTTTTCCTTCTGTTGCTTTGAATAACTTAGCTATCCTAGTTCTGATAAACACATTCTCTTACAGCAGTTTTTTATAATCAGCGTATATTTGTTTGAGGTTTATTTTCTACTTTTTCTTTCTCTGTTACTGCAACGAATATATGTTTTTTTCTCCCTCAGATACTTTGGCCACTGACTTCATTACAGTTCTAAATAGAGCATCGGAGGCGGGGACTCATCTCAACTGACTTTAGCCATATAAAGTAAGTAATCTGTTCTAGGTAAGACATCTAAGCTCACCCTTTAAGAGTGGTATCAGCTCCACAGAAAAATGTATACCACACACCTTAGGCACTTAGGATGAGATGAAACACTTTTTTGGAAGATGCCCACCAGCTTGCAGAAGGCTCATGAGCCACTTATGCCTGTGAGAGGTCACACGCTGGTCCTCTGCCTCTATACCTGTGAGGTCCCACGTCTTTCCTGTTCTAGCCTTTAAATATCTAATTTATATCTAATTGAACAGCTCCTACCTATGAGCCTACCCAAGCAGCTCCATCAGTGGACTGGTTTGTGTTTGCTGCTTTACCATGAGTTTCAGCATGAATGCCTTAAACCCATACAACAGCGAGTGTGACAGCTGTCATTAAAGGCTGGTTCTCTGAAGGTAGAGTGGGTCTAATCCAAAATCCATCAGCAATGAATCAGCTTTCTGTGCAAATAATATGGAATATTATCTCATCTTTCTAATCCCGGACTATGTGAAATAGGCCCCAAAGTCTGAATATTTAATTATTTGAAATTGTTGCCAGAGGACAATGCTCTTATAAGGACAAGACTGAGGCTTTAGGACAGTTTTATATGGCAGGAAAAGGGCTCTCAGTCATCTTCAAGTACTTGACCTGAATCTGTTCGGTCTGCTTATACGACTGTGTATAAGAATGGCCACATTGGTCAAACTAAAGGTTTGTCTAGCACTTCATCCTATGGCTGACATTTGATAGGGACTGATATTCAGGAAACACTTAGGAGACTAACATAAATTGTATATAGAGCTGTCCTGCTGTATGTACTCCTTAGCTACTATTAGTCAACAGTTTAGGAAATTTCTGAGCCATAGGTTTCATAAGTACTGTTATTTTTAACAGCCAGTCTCAGTCCTACCCTCTGGTGTTCTAGTTAAATTTTCCAGCAGAGTAGGGGATTTTCTAATGTATTTCTTTCTTGACAACTCCAGCTCATTTGCATATATTCTCATGGAAATTCATTGACGAGCAACTAAGACTCTAAAAGGAACTGTACATGCTACAGTTCTGCCTACACCTCGGATGTCCCCACTTCCACCCACTGGTATAACTGCACAATTACAAATCTTTATTGTGACAGCCAAAACTTCCATTTCCACTGGCGGAAATTACCCCTGTTGGAAAGCAGGCGAAGATATTATCCTGCAAATTGTGGTTGATTGCCATAAAGAGTCCATCCAAATGGAACTGCAGTTGTGCAGCTACAGCAATAGATGGATCAGTTTAAATCTATAGTATAGACAAGTATAGACTATAAATCAGTAAACATTCTCAGTAGACTAGCTATTTCAGCCACAATTATTTATTGTAGTGGACATTAGCATACATTTGATGTGTATATAAAAGGCAACAGAATATACCAACTGAGAGAGCATCGCATGGCATAATGCTGTGGGTTGCATACTGCTGGGATCAAATTCTCCTTTGCATCAGACTCATAGAAATACTGACACAACTAAAATCTTCCGTAGTTTGTCACTGCCAATAGAGAAATCATGTAGCCAGTATTATGCTGTCTGGAAATAAAGGAAAACTACCATAAGTCAGCCACTCAGTTTTTAAATAAAAAAAAGTATCTTAGTAATAACACAGTACTGACAACTTTGAGCTCTCTGAAGGGCTCACAGAGACCTGCATCCAAAGCCCTCTGCAGAGAGTAGAAATAACTTTCAAGGATTTGGGGTGAGATTTTCTGAATTTCCCTATCTTCCCCTGCATCTTCCAGTCAGCTGGCATCAACATCAATTACTGTAAATACTGTGGGAAACGAGAATGTTTTTCATACTGTATTATTGGTCTGTAAATCATATTTGATCAACTGAACCTGGAAACTCAAAATAGAGGCCAAATCACGTGTTAGGTAGCAAGAACGCAGGTGCAGAATGGGAAACACTGTGGTTTGCACCTCCTCTACTTTCTCCTACCAGAGTAAGGGAGTGACCATGGCACAAACCCAGAAGCCATCTCCTTCAGGGTCCCCAGCTCTCCAGGGGCCCTGCCAGAAGACACATGTCTGAGGATGCGGCTCCATCCTGCAATTTCTCTCTTTCCCACCCTTCTCCCACCACATGACTCGATGCGGGTCCCTTTCATCACTTGGTCCAAAGAGGCAGAGGTGCAGAAGGTAGCGATAGGAGGCTGGAAGACGCATTGTCTGGAGGTCCAGGCCATGTTTGCGTGGCACTAACTCTGTGCTGTTTTAGCACACTGAGCTATAAGATGTGTCTATTCTTCTGTGTAGCATCTTCTTCTTGCCCCGCATGCAGCTAGAATAGCTTGGGTGTGACACAGCTAACACCGAATCTGTGAATGAACATTGCTCTTTTGAGAATAGCATTAAGTCTCTGCTACAGAGAACCGACCTATTAATTAAACTTTCTCCAGTAACAATGTGGCATTCCTAGGGAGCCGGTTTAGACAGGAAATGAGGATAAAAAGGAAGGAAATATAATTTAGAGCAACAGTAATTTTTTTTGACATTACCATTTTGGTGTACTTAGCAGCGGTGGGCAGGCTGGCTGATAAAATTTACATTTGACCTAATGACCTCAGTCTGCCTTAATAGCAGTGGAGACAAGCAGACATCTGAATCAGATGAAGCCCCCAGAAGTTCCTATTTCTTTCCATTGATCATATAGATGAGAGATAAGTGCTCACATCACAGATATCAAAGATGGGGTGTGTGAAGCCTCCTGTAGACACTACACTCAATGCAGAAAAGCACTTTCTACCTGTCCATCCACCAGTATAAAAGAAGCCAATCAATTACGTGAGTAAATCTTTTGGGCAGGAAATATCTTCCTGACATGCTGGTGCAGGTACAAGTCTTGGAATAGCAGTAAGGGCTCTCAGTAATGTCAGAAGAGAAATAATAGTCATTTATGTATCTTACTCTCTTTGGGCAGATATCTGATTTCTGGTGAGATGTGGATGCTCAACATTTTACAGTACGGAAACTCAACCTCTACACTGAGATCTCTTACAGAATTTATGAAATACAACTGACATGAAAAGAAAGTTAACATCAAGAAGGGTAATTTAGTTACCTCTTAATTATTCTGGGTGAAATTAGTTTTTATCAATTTAGAGGATTATGTTTCCACATAAATTTTATTGGCTACAACATCTTTATTACTCGAATCGAATAGGGTCTGGTTTTCTGGATCTTAAATATTCGTCTTGCAAAGATACTTAATTTTATTAGATTGTTTGATCTTGTCTAAGTGCAGCTGTTAATCAGTCCCTTTCTACATCCTCCTTTCTTCCTCTGTCTTTTCTGGAAAATTATTTCTGTCATTAAGACCAAACTCTGCTAGTCTTAGTGAAAATCATCTTGCCCATTGCTATCATAGGATAGCAGAAACCCAGATCCTTTCCAGAGGACTTACAGCTATCAGGTAGCTGAAAGAAGGTCTTGGTGGTTTTGGGCAGCCTTGTTACACTTGCGTCTGTGTATTGTCTTAGATTCACTGGTCATAAGCCTCACACATAATTTTCAAAGGATTACTGTGGATTTGGACCTTGCTACTTTAGTTACATATATAAAATATCAGGCTACATGATTTTTTTTGTACATTACACTTAAATATAGATGAGTGCTGTCAACAGTGAAAGTTGAGAGATAACTTCTGTTTTGTGTTTCTGTTCATGTAGAGATTTTTTCTGAGTTAACCTAGTTTCACACTTTCTGAATCTCAAAGATTTTCCAAATGTTTTTTCTGTCTTTGTTTATGCAAAAATAAAAACAGTCTGCTGCAAAAAAGCAGGTATTTATTCTTTATAAATAGAAAATTAGCTTGTTGTTTTCCAGGTTGCTAGCTATCCACTGCTACACAGTATAGAAACAGATTACCAATTTATGCAGGAAATCAAGGAACATGAATCAACAAGGAAGATGAAAAGAAAACTGATGTTGGACAGATCTGTTCTTTCAGCATCTATAATTGGACATTACAAAAATCCTAATTTATTTTTACACCACCAAGGGTATAACAAAGCTAAAAATAGAGTTAAATTAGCCATTGTATATCTCTATAATACACTATGTGCATGTATAGTTTCTAAGAAAGCAGCAATGTTCAACATGTACTAAAGGATTGAAAGGTACAGTTGAGAGTCTGCTGACCTGAATAGGATTAGATTCAAAGGAGATAATAAGGTAATACTAAGGATGCTGTAAAATTGTTCATTTCCTATTTATTGTAGACCTCTAAGAACCCCCAGAAGGCATTGTTAGTGGATAGGCAGTCAGTCCACATCATCATCAGGTTATAATTTTGTCCTTTGCATCAGTCACACATTGTGAACGCCATAAGTGGTTGCAACTATGTAAAGGGTTCATAAGCTGCTGGAGTTTTGTTTGTTTGTTTGTTTGTTTTGTTTGGGGTTTTTTTTGTTTGTTTGGCTCAAATGATGTCATTTCGGCAGCCAGGATATAAATAGCCAGACTTTCTAGATTGCTCCTCAAATGAATCAACATTTTTCCCTACCACCTCTGTGTTGGCTTATGTATGGTACTGAAATTCTCTTTGTATAGGTGGGTGTTTTCACGCACTATTCATGGAGGATTGTGTGTTAAGCCAAGTGGGATGGAGTAGTGCACTTGAAAAAGATCAAATCTACAAATGACACATTAAAGACCACATTTTAACCACTTTTATGGTTAACATAAGCAGGATAACTAAGGCAATGGAGAAACATCCACCAGGGGACTGGCGGATGAAGTTGCTAAAGCCACTATCCATCGTATTTGAGAAGTCGTGGCAGTCTGGTAAAGTTCCCGCTGACTGGAAAAGGGGAAACATAAGTCCCATTTTTAAAAAGGGAAAAAAGGAAGACCCGGGGAACTACAGGCCAGTGAGTCTCACCTCTGTGCCTGGGAAGATCATGGAACAGATCCTCCTGGAAGCTATGCTAAGGCACATGGAGGACAGGGAGGTGATTCGAGACAATCAGCATGGCTTTACCAAGGGCAAGTCCTGCCTGACTGATGTAGTGGCCTTCTATGACGGAGTGACTACATCAGTGGACATGGGAAGAGCTACCGATGTCATCTATCTCGACCTCTGTAAGGCCTTTGACATGGTCCCCCAAAACATCCTTCTCTCTAAACTGGAGAGATATGGGTTTGATGGGTGGACTGTCTGGTGGGTGAAAAATTGGTTGGATGGTCGCATCCAGAGGGTAGCGGTCAACGGCTCAATGTCCAGATGGAGATCAGTGATGAGTGGTGTCCCTCAGGGGTCCGTACTGGGACCGGTACTGTTTAATATCTTCATCAATGACATAGTGGGATTGAGTGCACCCTCAGCAAGTTTGCAGATGACACCAAGATGAGTGGTGCAGTCGATACGCCTGAGGGATGAGATGCCATCCAGAGTGACCTGGACAAGCTCGAGAAGTGGGCCTGTGTGAACCTCATGAGGTTCAACAAGGCCAAGTGCAAGGTCCTGCACCTGGGTCAGGGCAACCCCCAGTATCAGTACAGGCTGGGGGATGAAGAGATTGAGAGCAGCCCTGCCGAGAAGGACTTGGGGGTACTGGTGGATGAAAAGCTGGACATGAGCCAGCAATGTGTGCTCACAGCCCAGAAGGCCAACTGTATCCTGGGCTGCATCAAAAGAAGCGTGGCCAGCAGGTCGAGGGAGGTGATTCTGCCCCTCTGCTCTGCTCTGGTGAGACCCCACCTGCAGTGCTGCGTCCAGCTCTGGAGCCCTCAGCACAAGAAAGACATGGACCTGGTGGAGCGGGTCCAGACGAGGGCCACGAAAACGATCGGGGGATGGAACATCTCTCCTATGAAGACAGGCTGAGAGAGTTGGGGTTGTTCAGCCTGGAGAAGAGAAGGCTTCAGGGAGACCTTATTGCAGCCTTTCAGTACTTAAAGGGGGCTTATAAGAAAGGTGGGGACAAATTTTTTAGCAGGGCCTGTTGTGACAGGACAAGGGATAGTGCTTTTTAACTAAGAGAGGGTAGATTTAGACTAGATACAAGGAAGAAATTTTTTACAATGAAGGCGGGGAAACACTGGAGCAGGTTGCCCAGAGAGGTGGTAGATGCCCCATCCCTGGAAACATTCAAGGTCAGGCTGGACGGGGCTCTGAGCAACCTGATCTAGTTGAAGATGTCCCTGTCCACGGCAGGGGGGTTGGACTAGATGACCTTTAAAGGTCCCTTCCAATCCAAACTATTCTATGATTCTATGATAACAATAACCTCAGGAAATCATGTCCCCTCTCCAGGTCCATCCTGTAATTGTCCCCGAGCTGGAGAGGAGCACGACCCCAGTGCAGCATATCGATCCTGCATGGCGCGGGGTAAAGGGACACACTCTGCACGGCTCAGTGCACATTAGCCCAGGTGAAGCACTGGGCTCGGAAAACAACACTGATCCTCTTAATTTGGTCCATTCAGAGCTGTACACACTTGGGTCTGCTTCGTGTCTGGGGCAGAAATTTTCCCCTGATTTGGGTTGTTTGCAGCATGTTGACTTGTAGGATGGAAGAAGTGATGCTCAGCTGCAATGACCCAGCAGTGTGCACTCCTCTGTCAGCATATCAGCAAATAAATCAACACATACCATCTCTCCCTTTCAAGATACCTCTGAATCAGCCCATAGGCTCTTGCAGCCCCATATGATTATGGTTTGTGCACATAATATGCTCTTTGCAGTTAAGAATTGGGTCTAAAAGCAAGAATTACTGCACCAGCTCAATGGCATTGCTTCTTCTGTAGCTACATTTTTCTTGTCCTTACCAGTTTGTTCCCCTCCTGAAGCATGACAGGCTGAGCAGGTCTTTGAGTTTGAAAATCTCAGTTGTGCAAAATGCAGTTTAACAAACTGTGAAACTCCCAACAGTACAGAAACAATATTAACGGTAGATGATGATTACAGCTATTGGAGCCCGACTGTTAATTGGATTGTTACAAATGAAACACATGGACCATTAAAAGGACATCAAACATGGTGGCTTGCAGTAGGGACAGCAGGCTTTGGCAAAGACAAATTGTTCATTAAGGCCATATGATGACTATAAGTAGTGGTCGTTAACACCAAATTTCACTCTAATGGGATGCTCTTTGGTGCCTGGCTAATTTCCCTTCTCATCTTCTTGTGCTGCTTTAATGGGTTTTTTCTTTTTCTGTGTTTTCTTTGGATTTGTCACTGTCAGCTGTACGCACTCTTGCCCTGACAGCCTCCTGACAGGTTTTCTGTTTGCCCATTTGTTTGGGCAGCCATTTCTTAACTAAGTCACTGACATACACCAGAAAACACATCAGTCCTTTTTAGCCTGTTGGGAACGCTCCAGAGCCCCCTACTACTCTTTATTGTCCTAGTCGTTTCTCCTTTCTGTTCCACTATGTCGGTCTTAGGCTACCTGCACAGCCACAATGCCGGACCTAGAAATATCTGTTGTTCTGCACTGAAAAGCCTTCTTTTTTCATTTACCCTGCCCTGGTCAGAAGCAATTCCACCAAAATATCAGCATAAGCAAAATCAGGAGCAAGGCCTCAGTGAAGGGATCCTCCACATATGCCAAGGAGGTATGTTAATGCTCTAGGATAGAGTTGGTTCTGGGGAAACATTTCAGCTTGCATTTCTTAGGTGTTTTTGACTAATTTCAGGATGGACCTTTATTTTTCTAGTATTTAATTCCTGGAGTTCTGCAGTAAGCAGCATTTAGCACTAGGCAGCTAGTGGCAGCGTCTGAGCTGAGCACCGGGTGCATCCCGCAGCATGCCCTGAGGTCCTGCCTCCCTGTTCCCCGTCCCAGTGCTCTAGCTCCAGTGCTGGGTCTCATCTGCAGCTCCTCATGGAGGCTTTTTTCCCTCAAAACCAGGTACATGTTGCAAATTCAGGCCTTGTCCCAAGATCCGACACTCAATAGTTTGGAATGTAGTTATGATATGCACCCTTGTTTAGGGTCTTGGAAACCCCCACAGCCTGATTGCTTTTTCCAAAGTTTACTGGCCGTGTACTGCCAGCAGCAGCAAGTGACTGCACTACCTCTTCTTCAGACCAACTCATACAGCCTTACCTGGTCATGCAGCTCAGTGCAACACTAGATTTAGCACATCCCGTTATTCAGAACCTCCTGGTACACAGTTTTACTGCAGCTGAGAAGGTACATGGATGGGTCCAAGTCTCCAAAACCCCAAGCTCAAAGTGTCAAAGATACGGTTCCTCTTTGTGTATATTTGACCAGTTGTTTATACATTATGTAGCAATGGGAAAATCACCCCAATGGTTCTCATCAAGCATCTGTTGTGCCTATTTTTATTGCTTAATTACTTTGTCCATACTCCTAGCACACAAACTAGCTTCAGACTTTAGCAACACCAAGTATTCAATTCATGCCATGTATCTTTAAATTAACATTTTCCCAGTCTACTCATGCTCCTCCATACAAATACCACGTGTCTTGTGCAGACCTTCATTAGTCCTCTGATGGACGACAGGCAGCCTGCTCATTAGTCCTGTATTTAATTGGTTATCAGTCACACTCTCAAGCTTTCCGTTCCTTGAGTTGCACAGCTACTTTTATTGAACTTCACCTTTTTTCAGGCCTTTCCAGCATTTCTTTAGCCCTTGCTTGGATAGAGAAAGCCTCAAAAGATTTCTAAGGGCATGGTGCTGGTCAAGAAAAGAGTGAAGAGGGGAGGGATGCTCTATTCCAGCTTTTTCCCAAATGGGTGAGGGACCTCTAGGGCTCATGGCAATGTCCTTTTAGCTTGATTCACTCTTCTTTAGTAGCTTATGTTGTATTTTTATATCCAGTGGGATCTGCCTGTATGCAGCCCTGCCTGTATGCAATCATGTGCAGACCCAGTGCAGATAGTTTTGTGAATTGACCAAACGCTTATGTGCTTGTGCAATCCATGAGAAGCAAAATAACCAAGTACTGCTCTAGGGGAAGGGGCTGTCAGTTTGGCATGCAGCTTTGCTTGAAAAATTAGACTGAATAAATTCGTACAGATGCTCTGTCAATCAGCTGCTGCAGCTGTGTAGTTCTGAGGAGTTTGAGAGTCATTGGTGTCCTCCAGAGACAAGCCTACAGCAGACGCATGGTGTGATAACAGCATCGTTCTCCACATAGACCCTGATTTTGCCGCTGATATTGTGAGCAGAAGTCTTTTCCCATGAGGAAACCCTCTGACATAGAGATTTCCCAGGCTGGGCAGGGCCAACTGCAGACAGGTGACAATATTTGTAACGTGATGGCCTGTGCTCTATGTGGATAGAAATTACTTTGATAACAGACTTACTTTCAGTAAAGACTAAATGATGCTTCTCTCCTGTCGGTAAAATTAATACATCATATGTATTCTAAATACTGTCTCTCAAGCTGTCTGGCTTGAATTCTGGGTAATGAAAATAATATTTTTTCCTCCTTCCTGCTTACAATATTCTTCACTTGTTGAAGAAATAGCTTATCACAGGAGAGATCAAACTTTGCAATGCTTTAATCTTTGTAAACTCGGAAATCTGATGTTTATAATTACTTCCAATTATTTCTTATAGCAGGCCTTTCTAACTCCAAGAAGTAATTGATGTCATTGTGTTTGCTCCTTGTTAGGCAAATGACATCCTGTAAAGTGTCTGGAGCAAAATTAATTGCTCCATCTTTTATTGATCCGTTTGGTTCATGCAATTGATTTACCTTTTATTGCTGACTTGTTGATGATACTCACAATACAAGTTGAGAGATAAATCCTTTTCTTGTGCAAAGTCTCACAAAAGAAATTGCCCACCAAAATCTTTTTCTTTGCAATAGGTGTTTAACTGATACAGAAAGGAGACCTGTCACAATGAATAAAAAGCAAAGGTAATTTTTGCAACAGGGAGAGAGAATTCCTGAGAATTGAATCTGTTTTCTCTGGTCACGGGTAGACTATTCCCTATGGAAAATATCCTTCTCCCTAAAATACCCTTCTCTTGTAAATTTAACTAATCACCAAGTTCACTAAACCTGTTGTGGAGAATGAATGATGGACAATGAATGCAGAATGATACAGGATGTGAAGATTTTCACTTTTCTGTGAAATTAACTTGTTTAATGCCAGTTCTTGAGGGTATCCAAATTCACAGCTGGTTGCAAATTACATTATTGTTGAAAGACGCAACTGGAAGGTGAAGCCCTTTGACTGCTCTATTGCCCTGAGCCAGTCTTTTCCAAGCTATCTGCATGCAATAAATGAGGTGAGTCCATCACCCAGGGTATGTAAAGACAGCTCTTGTTTGACCTAAATATGGCATGTGCCAGTCTGCCACCTACCATAGCACTACTCCTTTGTAGTGCACCACAAACAAAGGAGGTTTTGGAGTCTAGTCAAATGTATTTAGCTCCAGTTGTGCTTGTCTTGCAGCAGCTTGAAGGAGAGAGTGGATGCCAGGCCTACACAGACATACCTTGGTGGCTTTCAGCCAGTATGCCACTGAATCATAGGAATTACCTATATGAGCCATGGTCCATACCCATGAATTGCCTTCTAAAAGATCTGTGAATTGTGGCAAAGAATGAGTTTACCTATGCTGTGTGTCCATCTGTGTATGGAATACCATGTTGGCCAGTTGGGGTCAGCTGTCCTGGCTGTGCTCCCTCCCAGCTTCTTGTGTGCCTGGCAGAGCATGGGAAGCTGAAAAGTCCTTGACTGCTGTAAACACTACTTAGCAACAACTAAACCATCAGTGTGTTATCAACATTAATCTCATCCTAAATCCAAAACACAGCACTATACCAGCTACTAGGAAGAAAATTAACTCTATCCCAGCTGAAACCAGGACAGTGTGAAATTTCTAAATCGATCCTTACCCCCACTGAAAGGTGTCAAGGGATCTACGAACCTGGAAAGGCAAGGTAGAGCTACTTTAAGAAGCTGGAGAACCACTTGCTCTTTCCTTTTCCTCTCTAATGATCTTCAGGATCATCTTTTAACTGCAGAAGATATCAAATGCATACAGATACGTACAAAGGTTTTCCCGAAAGTAAGGGCCTTAAAAAAACCCCCAAAGCCTGGAATATCATTGTGCAACATGGATTCAGTTGTGAAATGTGCTTGGATCCACTGTCCTGTGCCTGTCCTGTGCTGGGGCACAGAAAGGGTTTGGAGACCCATGGCTTGTGAGCATTTTAACTTGCTGCTCCTGAGTAGCAGGCTTGGATAAGATGTTGGTAATTTCTACCACCTCTAAACAAGAACAAACGGTGTTTGTGCTCAGTTCTCAAATTGTTGGCAGTTTTCCCATCTATACAACATCATAGGGAGCTAGAATTCAGGTGCTAAAGTATAGGCTACCATTTACATGTGATTTTAAGAGAGCTTTTGGAAATCAAGAGGGGGTTATGCTGTCCATAAAAACATAGCTTGAGAATCAGGACCCCAAACCCCAAACTTCAGCTTATGCTGAAGTTAATAGTAATTTCTGCCTTCTTTTTTTTTGCATGAGCAGAGCAGGACATGAGAAAGCTGCTTCCACTGGAGTTACTGAAGGTAGGAAATGCTGAGATAATCAGAATTGGGCCCTTTGATTATTTTCTGCTGCTCTGTTCTAACCTTCTAACCTTCTTTTTGTCAGAAAATGCAGAACAATATTAATTTGTCTTGCACAAACCACATGTTCTTATTAAAGAGACTCCCGCACCTGGATCGTCCCTCCTTGAGAGCTCCTTTGCATATCCTCTTCTCTAATTGCCAGCCACACTGACCTTTAAGCACTTTGTGCAAAATGCTGAAGAATGACCAAGAGTAACGTTTTAATAACTTCACTAGCATGTTAAAATATGGGAAAAAAGCTACTTTATTGTGTGGAGCAGCTGGTACTCATTCCAACAGGATTTACCAAAAAACTTTTTTGCTTCTGGCTTTAGGATGAGTCATAATTGATCCCAAGAGGATAGCTCAACTAATCTCTGAACAAAACATAATTATGATAAGTATTTTGGAAAATTTAATTATTCTGCCCCTGGGAACTTACAGCCTTTAGAAGAGATCAGCTTCTTACCAGATTTATTTGGACTAGTGATTTGTAAAAGGACAAATAATGTTTAACTCCCATCATAAAACAACTTTAATTTTGGTTTCATTAAAAGAATTAATCAAGGGACATATTCTTTACTCCAAATGACATTGGTGTATGGGCCAAGACCCAGGTCCTCAAAGGCACGCAGTTGTCCAGATAGGAATTAGACATCTAACACACATTGATTTTGATGGAATTATTTACTGAACTACCTTTGTGGGTCTGAGACTAAATCCTAGTGGGGACCTGGGCTTTCAAGAGACACTCACAGGCACCAGCTGGCATATGTGATGCTGTGTAAATGCTGATGTTGCACAGCAGTGAGCGAGATACTGAGAGAGTGGCTCTGACACTCAGACACACAGTTGTCTGTGGCTGATAAACGTGGGAGACAAGTGGTTTGGGCAGCAGAGGCAGAAAGAAGAGCAATGTCAAGGCAGTCAGACAGAGAAGGGTAATGGTTTCACACAGAGGGAGCAAAAACCATATCTTAACTTTTTTAAGTGTTAGAAGAAATTCGCCATAATTCACTATTGCTCAAGCGTATTCACAAACATCCTCTGAATGGCATCTATATTTTGTGGGCTCAGATATCCTCTAGAGCATCTGACAAAAATATATTGAGGCAAAGATCAGAGCTAGAGAGATTACATATTAGAGTAAGAGCAAATCTTGCTCAGTTAGGTAACTTTTGGATTTTCATTTCCAGAACTGCTGCTGGAGGTGTGATTCCACAAAAAAAAAATTAATTCTTCCAGTAAATGGTGACTGGAACAATATATTCCTCGTTTGTTTTAAGAGGGAGATCTCAGTGGTAAATCTGGTTTCTGTTCCTAGGCTCCAGGAAATATTTTCAGGGAAAAAAATGTTTACAAGGTACAAGAAAACCCTTTAAAATGAAAAAAAACCCAATCAAACAAAACAAAACAAAACAAAACAACAACAAGGAGAAAACAAAGATATTTTCTACTGATTTCAAATGAGCGTTCGGTCTTTCTGTCTGTGGTAAAATAGTCAAAATAATTGAAAGAATCTATCTCAGTGTCCCACGAAACTAATGTCTCCTTTACTTAACCAGAGTAAATATATTTTTAATGGTAGGAAAAAATATAACTCTAGACTATTTTCTCAATTCCATGAGATAGCCTTAATAGGGGTCCCTGAAGCTAAACAAGTGCTCACACTTATCAAATTCATTTTCACTACATACCTGACATAGTAATGCTTAAGAATGGAAACAGGTTGGTGGGCATAAGTTCATCCAGTCTACTGTGAAGTGTGGATTTAAATGTTGTATCACCAATTTCCGTCACACAAAAACTCAGGGGCTTATATCAAGTGATAACGTTGACACCAAAAAATCTATGGAGTGGGGCTCTGATCCATATATAGCACTGTTACTATAGAGAGTGGTGTGCGTGAACCATCAGCTGTCACCTGTTGATGTTCTGATATACGGAGTGCTGAAAGGAGGGATGTGTTTCTGCTGTACGCCAACGTCAGATCCAGTTAGGAGCTGCAGATGTTGGAAGGGACAATTTGAAGCCGGTTGTGGGAATGTAGTTGCTCTCTTTCACGGACGCAAATTACACTGGTGCTGCTAGAGATAAACTTCATCATCATCTGGAGGGTGGAGATGGAAACACCCTTCAGAGAAACAGGAAGCACTTCTGAATCCATAAAAGAAGGAGCCAAGCCTCATGGATTCCGTTACTTGGCCCCAGGTTTGGGGAAAGCAGCAACTGTCTGCAGGGGAAAGGCCCTGCAATATCTATAAGCTGCGGTGCTTATTGTGGAGCCTAAGGGCTTTTGCACTGTGAATGCCACTGCTCAGAGCATTTTAAAGATGGTTAGCTAGTAAGATGTGTATGTATAATTGTGTATGCATGATTTTTATTTGGTATGACTGTGCTTTACTGGGGAGGGCTATAACTTCAAGAGGCTCCCATAAGCACTGTTTGCTGTGTTGTGGAAAATATTCACATTATTAGCACTCTGGAGGGCTGGAGAAAGTGGATTGCAGAATAGAAATGTATGGGTTGGTGTTTCAAAGACCTTTCAGTGAATTTATTTGTCTAGCAAGTAAAAGATTAATTTATTCATTTCTGCCAAATATCGAGTCCAAGTTCAGACTCAAATCTGGAAGTCAAGCTGGAGACCCCTTCCTATTCATCATCACTAGTAATAGGAGTTCTTTGCGTCAAGCTGCCCCCGTGCAAATCCATTAACCTTCAGCTGGACTGTAGGATTTCTGAAGCTGGGCTCAGTGCATAATTTGCAGACAATGGAGTTACAGAATTGAAAATGTGGTGTACATACATGTCTGTGAATTCTGCTTTTGATCTGCAAGATGATCTTTATTGGTGAGCCACCTTTTTCCCTTGCATTTTTTTCTTCTTTGTTTTTTACGAGGATTTCAAACAGCTTTCTTTCTTTTTCTGTCTTTTCTGAGGCTTTTTATTGACACTAATGTGTGGCTGTTGTTTAAATGAATAATTGAATGGATTCAGGGTTAAATATTGATTAATTGTTAAAGAACCTGAATTCAAAGTGGGTGGCTATACAAAGAGCTGGCACGTTTGAGGAGGGAAATGCCAGGAAGGAAAAGATCATATTTATTGGCTGATTTTGTCATAAATTACTACACAGCTTTAAAAAATAATGCCCTAAGATTTTCAGCTCCAGATCTGATCCTGCTGTAAAAAGAGAATATTGTTTTCCCCGTTACGCTGCTACAAAGAAAGAATTATGTGATATGCCCATGTCTACTTGCAAAGAGGCAAAGAGAATCCAGCCACCACATCCAGATGTTCTTGTCACACCATCATGTTGCCTGATTGTACTTGAAGGCTGGTTGGTGTTTGAAATCCAGATCCATTTCCCAAACTATACATTCCTCACCAGTTCCCCCAAAGGCTCAAACTGTGATTCCTGATATATATCTGTATGTGGAAGCTTGGAGTCTTTGAATTTATGGTGCAGCTATGTGATCCTAATGGCAAATCCTTAGTTGAAACAGTCTGTGTGCTACTGAAATCAGGCAAGTCACAG
Source organism: Fulmarus glacialis (assembly GCF_000690835.1). Taxonomy (NCBI): domain Eukaryota; kingdom Metazoa; phylum Chordata; class Aves; order Procellariiformes; family Procellariidae; genus Fulmarus; species Fulmarus glacialis. Next base: position 42,369 of record NW_009198221.1, read on the forward strand.
TGGTTTAGAATAAATTGGAATAAATTTGCTTAGCAAAAGCAGTTAATGAAAGACAGAAATATCCTGTAGGATGTTGGAGCCCAATGGATCTCCAACTTTAGGAAGCAGGAAGATCTATCAATTGCAGATCTCCTGTATTGCCATTTCTTGCAACAGGAGATGATAGCTGCATGACAAGGGCAGTTACACTACTGAAATCAGTGGAGTTGGTTTAGATTTACTATGGCAAAAGTAGAATCAGAATTTGGTTTCCTCTTTTTATACCCTACATCTGTGTCGGTTCATGTGTTTGTTAGGTCTCTGCCTGGGTGGAGATTGGCCAGGAAGACCTAGGTTTAATAAACAGATAAACCCAATTCTATCAGTAAGCAGGGGGAAAAAAAAAAAAGCAACTCCTCCGCTGGCTGACCCATACAAAAAAGCCCATTTTTCTTTCATAACAAAACCAAGGAAGTGATTTTCATTCTGGAGGAAACTGCAGAAATGACATGAAAAGTGCTTCTTCCAAGGATTTTTCTCCAAGGCAGATGCACTTCACATCCCAATGCTGACAGAGGGCTGGTGTCCTGTGCCGTCCCTGTGCTCCAGAGGAGGATGGGGTATATTAGTCCTGAATTACAAATGAACAAGCTATGTCCTCCTGCTACATTCAGATCACGGTGACCAGTCTGTCCATCAGTCTCAGTAACTGGTGCTCCTGCCCATCGTTATGATACGTTAGCACTCGCTGTGCAAAATTCACTGGCAATAAGAGTTTCTGACTCTGTTCCATTACGATTCATTTCACTATCAGGCTGCAAACCCCATGTGGCTAAGAGACTTAGAGAGAGAAGTAAAGGAGCCCTTTCTGTGTGAAATAACTAGTAAATCTCTGATGTAGTTGCCTGTTTTGGTGTATCTAATATGCAAGTCTGGACATGCTGTTTCTGGTCACGTTCGTTTATCAAATCAAGAGATGTGGGGTCACTATCAGAAGCTCCAAATGTTTCTGTGCCTGTTTGTGGAAAGTCAAAACAAGGAGGGGATTCTGGCTTTGGCTCTTTTTGTTACATATTTTTGTTGAAAGTGGTGATCTGAGGCAAGCACGAATTTTAAGGGGAAAAGTAAAATTGCAGAGACCACTGCTCTAGAGATTTCTGCTTCTCAGCACTGAGTAATAGATTTCCACAAGCCAGCACATTGGCTTCTAAGAGGGGGGAACAAATAGGACCGTAAGGATTCATTTTTCTCCCAGACAGCAGTGTTTGCTGCTTTGTGGGCAGGTTTGTAATCCTGCACAACAGCAGTCTTTATTACTTATTTGGCTACTCCATGAGTGGTATTGCTGCCTTCCTCGCTGTAGCTTGGCTTTTCGTGCTGTGAAAGATCTGCGCTGCTGGGGTGAGAAACAACCAGCAGGCTGGAGGAGACACAGCTCTGAGGAAGATGACCACGAGGGGATGTTCTGTCTTTTCAACAGCCAAACAAAAGACCTTTGCGTTTGTGCTTTCAGATGGTGACCCCTTGTCTTGTGATTTGATAAATCAATGTCTCCAGAAACAATCTGAGCAGGCCTGGATATCAAACATGCCCAAACAGTAAACTACTTCAGAGCTGTGCTGCATACCCGGGGAGAGTGGAGAGGTCATTTATCTACATCTATACATTCAAGCAGAGTTGTCCTGTAGCACTGCTGAAGCTCTTAGAACAAATAAGCTCTCTACTACCCAGCTAAGAACTAAAAAGCTGGAGTGAAGCTTCCCTGGTTTTAGAAGAAGCAGAATTAGACTAGCAGTAAGTGCTTCCTAAAACTTTAGCTTCCCTTGAGCCTTTTTGACAATTCAGATTCTTTCTTTGATGTGCTACCTGCAGAAATGCTTATATCCAGTATTAGTTTGAAGAAACAGCAGTTTTGCTCTCATGAATTAAAGAAACACCAAAATGCAGGCTTGGACCTTTGCAAACAGCCAATGCAAGATGTCACAAGAGTGTAAGAACATAAGAGCGGCCACACCAATTGAGATGAGTCCATTAATCCCAGCAGTGCATCCTGTTGCTGCTCACCAAGCCTCTGCGCTCAGTTCCTGCAAAACCCTGAAGTGGAGGGACCGGCTCTGAAAGACCCGTGTCATGGCTGTATCAAGACCACTGGGTTTGCGGGGTTCAGCCAGTTGTGTTGTGTTTTCCAGCCCTTTGCTGCCATACGGAGAGCAGCCACCAGCGCTGGTGCAACGGTTACAACAGCAGCAGTGTCTGGACTACCCAACCAACACTTAAATATGAGGGGAGTCAAATCTGAAACAAATCACACTGAATCTAAGATTGCCCTTTGTTTTCCTTATTATAGCTTCTACTAACTTCCCTAGTGCAGCTATCAAGCTTTCAGGCTGTTAGTGATCCAGGTCCCTCTGCTATCCTTTTATTTTCCACCCTCTACATCCTTCAGTTCTCAAGGAAGCTTTAAGTGAAAGGTTAAATGCTGCCACTGGTAATTCAGCTATTTCATCGCTGAGCTCCCTTAGGAGGAGTGGATGCCCTGATCAGTTGCTAGTGTCCACTTTGCCTATTTGTACCATCACCTCTTCTGTGATTATTTCAGTCTCAGACATACCTACAGGCTACCAAAGGGTATATAAGACTCTTCCCAGTTTCTTCTACAGCAAACACCAGTACAAAGAATTTATTAGCTGCCTGACAACAGCCTTGTCTTCCCTGAGTGCTCCTTGTCTACTGGGATCGTCAGTTGGCTCTACAGACTCTCTGGATAAGCCTTTTGCTCCTCATGTAATGGAAGAAGAAATTACTATTTGTTTTAATCTTTTAGTCGATTGCTTCTCAAACTGTTTTTTCATCTGCCTGATTTTATTTTGTGTTTACTAAAAAGAATTTATGATACTTCACTATTATTTTTATTATTATTATTTGGTTTGGGTACAGTTTCAGTCTGTTAAATGTTGCCTTCTTAATTCTAATAACCCCTTTTTCTTTGCTGTGTTGTCACACTGGTTTCCTTTTATCCTTTTTCAAGACTTTCTTAATGGGTGGTATTCACTGGTGCTGTGCTTCCAGTTTCACATCCTTCAGTAGTCTCCATACTGCCTAAAAGGTTTTAATTCCCTTAGCTGCCTGTGTTAACTTTTTAACAAGCTTCCTCATTTTTACTGAAGCTGTCTATTGGAGCTTAGCTCTACTGTACTGGATTTTTGTTGCTCTCGTAAGGATATTGAATCTAAGTGCTTTTTAGTCACTGTTAAAATGTAGGGCTTCCACTGTGGAAGTTTGAATCAGATCCAGTGCATTGCTCAGTATCAAAGCAAGGGTTGCTTTTCATCTCACCATCTGCTCCAGTGAACTATTGCAGATAACTGAAATCCCTGATACATTAAAAATATAATTCCTGTTTCACTGAGGTCATTGCAATCACCATATTAGAGGATCCACTCAGGGAAGCTGCAGGCATACGAAGTTCAAACCCATGCTCCTGAGATTATCCATTTACAGCCAACTTTCATCAGTGGGGTGGAGAATAACTTGAGGGATGGGAGCTATTCTTGAATTTTGGAGCATAATTTCCCCTTCCATGCATCTCAGTTCATCAGCAACCAGTACTGGGTCTTTGCTGGGAGTGGTAACGCTGCTCCCTAATTCACCCCTATTGGGCTATTTGCCAGTCTCGTACAAACATCTTGTACCCACAGGGTGGCTGCAAGGTGGGAGAGGAGGAGATCTTAACAGTGACACAGAAGGAAAATCCCCTCCAACAGCAAGCCAACCACAGCCTTTGGGGGTGTGTTTGTATCATATGGCACCGCACAGCTCTGAAAAACAAATCTGACAGAGGAGGCTTTGCACAGACAACCTAACATGTTTCTTGCTGTTATTTCACTCTTCTTAGGTACAGCTCTGGGAAATCTTCGGCATATGCCAGCATAACCCATATATGTATTCTACTATGTCTTTTTTTTTGCTGGGGTCAGTAGTCTTAGAAAGAAGCTTTAGAGTGAGGAACTAACTGACATCAAATTTACCTTATTCTGCACTGAGATAAGGTGATATTCTAATTTCATTTACAAATGTCTGTTCCCTATTCTGTATGCATTGGTGTCTGTGATAAGTTTTCAAGTGTTTTTAGGAGCAGCAGGATTATGGGACAGGGCTGGAGTAGTTTTTGCAGGAGAGAAAACCTAAATCAGGAATGCAGGGAGTGAATCACCACAGACAGTGGCTCCTACCCTGTGCTATTAAACACTGCTACGAAACTGGCTCCAGATACGGCTGAGGTGAAAGTAGACTGATGCCTGCTGATCCTCTGGCATTTTTTTCTTGCACTGTGAATATCCTTATATGAGATGAAAACTTATCAAGGACTAAAGACATGGCTATGTCATCCTGGAAAAACCCATAGCAAGAGGAAGGTATGCAGGTAAGAGATGCTAACTGAGGGAAAACATTATTCTTCTCCTGAAAAATATTACTTTTGTTTGAAAAAAAAAGAAAAAAAATCCAAGCCCCAAGAGCAACAACAAAAATGATGCATCACAAGTATTTACCTCTCTCTCTTACTATGATTGGGCAAAGACAAGTCCCATCACTCAGTCGCACTCATGCTGTTTTTGGATACAGTTTGGCAATGGTGTCACACTATTGGCAGGAGCTCAAGTGAACAGAAACCCATGAAGATACCTAATGACACATTATAATTTCTGAATGTGTTTGTCTAGTGGCTTGTGCATTCTTAATTATTTATCCTGCTGACCAGCTTTCAGCACTGACAGCCCCGGTTATAGGCTTCGCCACTCAATGGAGCATAAGGGAGTGCAGAGATCTGTGAAACACAAGTAAAATACACATTGGAATTCCCACTGTATTTCCCTGGGCTGTCAGATGACAAATATTTAATCAGTCGTAGATCAGTAAAGCACATATCCCACTTGCCAAGGTCTTTATTTGGAAACAAAGCCTTGAGAAGTAAGACCATTGCAATACAACTCTTGTTGAGAGTGTGTAGGACTGGGACAACATGGCTGTTGTTGGCAGTCTTATTTGCAGCCTTTTGTAATTTCATTAGGATTTGATTTTTTCTCCTAGACATTTTTATGAAGCTTTTTCTGGTTGCCATATATTGCTAGAGAAGATGACACTGTTCCGTCAGGTCTTACAAGTGCTCTTATGAACTCTGGATGCTATGTGCACTATTGGGAGCTTTTCCCTTTTACAGTGAATTGCAAAGCTGGAATGGGAAAAACAAGTTTGTGCCCTTTATTGCTTCTTTATGATGTATTAAGCCAGTTTCAGCGTCTATTCTGCCACTTTCAAAACAAATATCAAACTCTGAATATGTGGTTTTGCTCACAAGCTCTGAGGAGAATAGATTCAACGGGACACAAATATCACAATGGACAGCAGCAGAAAGTGCTTTTTACTCCTCATTCAGCCCCTGAACTCCTGTGTGACTCCCAAACTCTACTTTCTCTGTCTTGGGGTCTACCTCTTTGCCAAGATTGATTTCACCTAACTTTAGGTGTCACCCTTTTAAATCAAGGGAGAGAAACAGGTGTGTTTAGGGAGTGGCTCATCTGACCTATCTCAGATGTCACCTTTAGCTTGAGAAGAAACACACCATTGATCCGGACATGCTTCACCTTGTCATAAAGAAGATGCCCAGAATAGGTCAGATGAATCACTTAAACTTATGGAAGAAAAATCACTGACAGGAGAACTTGGTGCCTCCTTAGCCTTATTTGCACATAAACACTTCAACGATGCAACAGAGAGGGTCACCAAGGCCACAGAGGTCTTCATCTGTTTCCTGCGATCACGTACTGAGCAGCACTATCTGATTCCCAGGGCATAGTTCTGCTTTATTTATGAGTCTACTTATTTTAAGGCAGAAAAACATCAGAGCTTCTTCTGAAGAAATCCTCCAGCTTTTCATCCAAGAGTAAGAAGCTGCTTGTAGGCAAAGAAAAAATCAGCTTGGGAGATGGAGTGTGACAGTACCTTCCAACTATATTGAAGCACAAGAAAAGCAATTCAGATGTTGTGTGGATGGAGCTGGCTGACGGCACAAGACATGGTGAACTTGAGCCCTCGCCTGAGCAGAGATAGCGAAGATGCTGTAGAAATAGATGGTGGGTCTCACATACAAGTTGTGTTTCAGTCTATTTCGATTTCTACAAAATAAACCCCGGGCTAAAAAGATAAAAGCAAACTTGCTTATTCTTGGTAGATAACAGGAAAAAACCCTGTTCTGATTAAAGGACTTGAAGGGACATAGTGACAGGCATGTGAAAGATTGACCTAACACTCGATCAAACACTTCTAATACTTTAGAAAACTTATTCCTAGTGCTGATAGGCCCGTGGGACGCATAACAAGGACTAGACTTGAATATAAATGTGTGCTGGAAAGGTTGTACTCTGAACAGGGGAAACCTGGGCATCATGATCGCCTGTCATGCAGATCAGAGCAGCTGCTGGTGGCAATCTTTGTAGGTAACATTAATATACCCCCATACCACACTATTATCCATCCCTACATCTCCACCAGTATTTATACTCCCACACTTCTGACACAGAGATAGGGAAGAAGGACAAGGAAGTGAACGGAAGGTTGTATGTCATGTTTGTCAGGTTTCAAGTGGGTGTCCAGTGTATAGTGGCCCGAGTGGGTAAGGCTCCCGGTGGATATCTTCTAAGGAGAATTGATTCCACCCAGAGAGATATCATGTCTGAATATGAAGGAAGCATTGAAACTTGTTTAAATTGGACAGGTAGAGTGGGATCAATCTGAGTACTTGAGTTCTTCCTCCCAGAGATAGGAATCATTTTATCTTATTTATCTCCTTTTTCAATCAATTAACAGAAAGAAGCAATTAGAGGATGATGTATGCAATTACTTAGACATCTGCTTTAGGGTGAGATAAATCATAATGCAGATTCCCTTGGCTGGGCATGAAGACAAAGGCTGAGTGATGTCTAAGTGAACGTGAGCCAGTCCTTATTGAATCTTTTCTGCCCCAACTCTCCTTTTCTTTTCTTCCTGCTCTGAATGCGTTTCTTCTTGCCATTTCAAGGGCAGTAGTTAATGCAGCACTGAGCAGTGTCAGTCTAGCAACACAAGCAGCAAACCCAGCAGTACTAAGGTATCACCTTCTAATAAAAAACTAGCAGGCAAGTCTGAGGAATGGGACTGTGTGAAAGATACTTATCATACTGCATTTTGGAGGCAGCACTGGAGCATGGAAAACTAAAATAAATGTACTTCAGATTTTAGCTTTGGGTTGAAAAGTCAACATATGTAGCTGCCTGCAACCAGTGGCTTCAGTTTGCTATATTCACCTCTGGAAAATTGTTGCTCATCCAACTGTGAATATCTGACAGAGAGCCAGACACCCCCGTGGGCACCTCGGGAACAGGCAGTTTCACTGGATACTAGCATATCACCAGCATGCACATGCCAAGCAGAAGTGTGCTGGTGAGACCTATTCCTGAATAATGGCAAGTAAATCAGAAATAATAACCTAGGCCAAAAGATTGCATCTCTGGAGGTTTTTGTGATGTAGTGAAATGGACAGAAGGTGAAAGTGAACGACCTTCAGACGCAAGGAAATCGAGGGAGGTATCTGGGTTTAATGAGATAACTCCTGAGACAGAAAGGCTGGACTCTGAAGGGATCTGGAGGACTCCGTGGGGATTCAGATAGCAGGTAGTACTGCCAGGCACCGCAGAGATGGGATCTATGTGGTCGGAAGGAAATTATACTGGCTTTTGCAGCTGGTGAGAAGGGTATCTCCGGACAGGGGTGAAGGAACTGATGAGACAGCAAATATATCGTGTGGAAGATGATAGGGCTAAAAATCCACTTGCAGCATGAACCCTGACAGACTGCAACAACTGAAAATGGGCCTGGGAGCAGGGTGTTGATTACAGGCGCACTGATCCAGAGGCACCTGTGCCCGCCCCAGCGAGGACCACTTTTGTGCATGCACAAAAAAAGAATAGCACTACTGGGAGGCGACTGAGTCTCAGGCTGACCCAGCTATCTAGGTGGAGTACCCCATGGGGACTGATGGTTTTCACTTGGTTCAATGGGGAATTTCCCTTTCTTCATGTGGACAAGGGGCTAGCTAAAGGCTTGTTCCAGCAGAGAAAAGTCTGGAGAAGTCAGAGTATAAACCCAAGACCTAGCACTTGGTCCTTGGTTTCCCTTCCTGATAACATATTAGTAAGTATTAGTTGACCTGGGCCAGCTAGTGTGTGGGGAGTGCCAGAGGCCACCCGGCTTTAAGGACAAGCCACCATGCTTTTGGGGTGAATAACAGAGTTTAGGTAGACTTAAGCCAGTTAGAGTCAGAGGACATTTTATTTACCAGTACATGCATATTACTCAGATCTGATGTGAGAGAAAGGAATACAGGGGAATTGTTAATGAGGTTAATTATCCTGTTGAGATGGTCTGCAAATACCAACAAAACATTTTTCTTTTCCAAATGTTCTGAATTAGCAAAATTCAGGTGTCTCCATGGAGATCACGGATTTTGCTGAAGCTCCAGTAAAACAGTGATCACCATATACTTTCCTGAACCTTCTTGTGACCTTTGCGCTCTGCCACAGACATGCACTTTCCTGGGGTGTCATTTTGTGACACAACCAGCCTGCTAAAATGAGCAGTGCCACTTTACCATTTCCCCAGCCCTGGCTGGCTGTTTCCATCCTCCTCCTTGCATTGCTACGGCTGTTCATCAGATCCTGCAAGGAACTGTTTCTTCTTCCACTTGCTTTCACTGTCGTTTAAATACTACTTCTGTTATTTGCAAGCACATCACCAGTCCTCTCTTACAAATAGTCTCTCTATGGCAGTCTCAGACATGTTGTGAAGATTCCTAAATTCTTGCTCAGACACATCTGTGTTTATTCTTGCTATTATGCTTCCAGTCTCACCCAGCAGAGGAATGGTGCTGGAGATAAAGCTTGTAAGTGGCACTGATTAGCTTTGGCATCTATATGCCAGGGAACAGCAAGGGCAGGACCATGCTGTCAGCGAAGGTGAGAGGGTGGTGACAGCAGGGCTGGCATGGGATGTGGATGGAGGGTCTGGAAACTTCTTGGACCTCTTTCCCAAAATTTGCTAATTTCAAAGAAATCCAATCCAACATTACAGGTGGCATCACGTGGGAGCAGACCTTGAACACAGGCAGCCAGACACCTAGGAGGGGAATGGGAGAAGAGGTTGCAGAGGAGGATTTCACAGAAAGATGGTTACAGGCTGCTCAGGGGAGTTAGAGCCCGTCAGTGCACTCAGGGCATGACTCTCCGTGTTTCTCTCACAGACTTTCTGAGTATTTAAGCTCTTTTGGGTCATATTTACAAGAAATATCTAAGTGCATCAGGAATCCAACTTACAGTCAGAAAGGTGACCAAAGGCTCCTTCAAAGCCTGTGAAATTTTGCTCTTAATTCTTCTGTGGCTCTGCTTCTTCACTGGAGAACAGGGGCAGTTATGCTTCCTTACTCTACGGAGGTCTGGGTGGGTGGCTATATCAGGATTAATATGGGGAGTTAGCAGTTTCCAGTATGACACAGCTTGCTTGCAGGAGGGTGTTTTGCAAGCAAAAAGGACATGTCTGTATATTTTAAAGTAGAGTTATGTTTTATAGCATTCTGCACGACGTTTCCCCAAGGCCAGTGCTGATGTGTTGTATCTGCTAGAATCACTTGAACAGAACTGCTTTTGTTGCTCAAGAGAGGCGGGTATTTGCATTATTTTGTACTTCAGTCAGAGTGAAGATCCTACTGTGAAGTTTTAGAGAGACTCTTTGGGGGAAATGGATGGGGAGCTCAGCTATCGCCATGTTCTGGCTACAAATCTGATAGCAACTTCTGCATGAGGAACAGCTTTGAAGCAGTCCGTGTTCCTGTTTCTCCTCCTTTTCTGCACTGAACTCTTTCATAGTGAAATGATGTGCAAGGTCCTATAACTGGGATTTATTTTAAGCCCGTTGCAGCAGAAAAAGTGACTAATGCTGCCCCATGATATCTGTACATGTGAGGTGGACAGGGGGCTTTCCACGCATCATCTAGACCCACCCTTTTGCTATCAATGAATCCAAAGTAGTTGTTATTAATACCATTTGAGGCACATGCAGCGATTAATTTACTCCAAAACCAGACCCTATCTTGCCACTGGGAGGGTATCTGAGAACAAATTGCAGTTTCCTACAGGATTTGCTCTTTAGTCTTAATAAATCTGGGGTATGAAGGGTTTGGTTTTGGGCCCTGTTTTCTGAAATCTGAACTCACTCAATCATTCGAGAGCATTTCTGTTTCTGCAGCTGAAGCTCCCCAGGGTCTGTCCCTGTTGCATCTGGTGGCTGTTGGAGAGCCACGGGGGTGATGCACTGCCCAGGGAGCCCCGCAGGACACAGCTTTCCTCCCAATGCCCAGACCACAAGTCCTGCCGCCACATCCCAGCGTGGACCCTATGTCCCATTCCAGTGGAGCCAATGAATCGAGCTCCTCATCCTTCGCTAGTACTGTTGACCGCACGTTAGACACCCGATGCTTCTCCAGTTTCCATCACAGCAGAGGTCCAGGGAAGAACAACCGATCCCCTGCTTTGGTCAGTCTCTGCCATGCCTGAGCAAACTGATCCCTAGTGAAGAAACAACCAAAATCACTTGCATGCGAGGTGAATGTCAAAGATCACTGTGTGCTGGAAAGCTCCACTGAAGGGCATGAGCGTGAAGCAGAACATGGTAGCAGGGCTGCCTTCATACAGACTTACCAGGTACGTTGTAGCCCTTTGTGCCCACAATGAGTTGTGTTCGGCGAGTGAAACCAGATATCAAATTCATGTGAATCCAATAGGCTAAGATATAAAATTGCTAATATGATATGGAGGTGTTACTCTGATGTAATAGGCCATTTAGAAAAAAATGGATATAGATTTTCTGTCTTTTACCTGATCCATTTCCTTTCTCACAAAGGAACAGCTAAGAAGGAAAGTGCTGCGCTCTTGTTTCATAACCCTTCCTCTGATGCTTATGGTGATGCTTTAATGGAGATGCTTTGAATCATTTGCTTTAAATTGCTGTTACCTATTATTTTCATATCCTCTTCCCGTTACAGTTAAGCAAAGCACCCGTTCAGTAATTCTTACCCAAGGCCACGAGCAAACAATAGCAAGATATTTAGTGTTACTAAAAAGCCTCAGAAACTTAGTGTGTGTGTCCATAAACTGTACAAATATTTCCGTAAACAAAATGAGTTTGCACACATGGCTGGGATTTGTGCTCAGAGTTATAGCGGTTAGTTGTGCAGAAATCTTGGCGTCTGTGCTCCAGGAAGCAGCAATTTCAGTAACTTAATAGAAAATGCTGCATTGCGAAAGGTGTGAGCACTTTTTTAATGCAAAGGATTGAGTGTATGTTGCATATCCTTCTTCAGTACCTTGTCTGCAGGGAGGTTAGGCTCACAGCAACCACAAGCAGAAGCAAAACCCTCAATGAAGCAGTAAAACTCCTGGATTTGGCCCTGGGGATGCTTAATACCAGTGTCAGAACAAATGAGTGATGGGGCTGCTTCCAGAGTTGATTGCAATATCCTATTACCATGATTTTCTGTCAGAAAATTGTCGTTTTACCCGGATATATATACAAAGAAAAGATCAACAGGAATCTATCAGTTTCAACAACATTTTGCTCAAAGAAAATAAAATGCTCTAAGCCACCCCGTCTCTCCCTATCACATATGGTCACCCACTGCAAACGTAAAGAAAGAGTTTGAAGGCAGCAAAACATTCTGCTTTTGACAGAAAGCATCAGTTTCACCACGAATTCATCTCATACTTTAGAATTTCCTAAACCTTTGAGACATATATATTTAAAAAACCACAAACAAAAGCAAATTACAACAGCAACAAAACAACACATATTTCACTGAAACCTTTAAATAAAATTATTTTCCCATTTTTCTTACAGGCAATGAGTCCATTGAGTTGATTTGTTCTCCTCTGGGTGCTGAGGAACGTGGAAAATTTGGGATTTGGGAGGAGAAAGGATTCTGTTGGAGATAGAATAGACTAGACTAGACTATTTCAGTTGGAAGGGACCTACAATGATCATCTAGTCCAACTGCCTAACCAATTCAGATACCCCATGCAATCCTTCACTCTTCAGCCTCTGGTAGAGATGCCTTTAATTATTTAGTTCTTCAGACATGCCATCGTGGGTGTATATGTAGCATATTGGCACTTCTCTGCAGCTTACGATTAAGGGGTGTTAGGAGTTGGAGCCTGGGGAATAATGGGAAGCTATATCGTGGTATATTGTCTTGCATATTGTATGAAGCAAGGGACAAGTTTACCGTCTTTCAGTCACTCTGAGGGCAAAATCTATCAGTCGAGTGCTGTGGAAATGAGTAGGTTACATCCCCTGACAAAGTGGCTGGTTTATTTGTATGTACCTCTTCATTTATGTCAAATTAGGTGCCAAATGCAGGCCTCTTTCCAAATTTAGAAAAGAATTAGTTGGATACAACCAAATGCAATCTGAGCAAGGCCAAGAGAATCAATGATTTATCAAGTCTGTGTTTAGTAAATAACAAAGCAGAAATTAAGAGACTGTCAAAAAGATTTGCTTCAAAAGGTAAGTAAAGAGGTTTTATTATAAAGTGTAAATCAAACCCTTTATGTTTTGTTAATTCATACTGTCATTCTTAGTATTTATTATGTATCCTGTGGTTTTCCCACTACCTTACTGCTAATTCAGTGAGACGAACTTAGTAGGTGACTGATTCAGTAGTAATGTAATTAAAACCCCATAAATCATATTGGCCCGGAATTTAGCAGTGTTTGACTTTCAGTCCTTTTTGAAAACTTGTTCCTGAAACATTAGGACATGATTTAGTGGAGATGAGGGATTAATCTTTCTTTACTGTTCTTGCTTTTACAAGACTGTTTCAAAAAACAAATCAAAAAAAGTTGTTTGAGTCACATTATAGCGCTAACACAAAAAAACACAACAGAAATTATTCTCAGCAAAATTATTGCTGAAACTCCAGTGCCTGGTCCCACCCTGTTTACCATACAGTAAGAAAACTGTGCTGGAGTCGTGTGATACAAATTTCTTGTTCCCTTAGTTGTGCACAGTGGGGATCACAACGTACTTGCTCCCTGACCACTCCTAAAGAGTATAAGGGGTTCATCAGTCTGATCCTTCAGCAATCCCTGAGTTACACAGCCTGGATTTCAGAAAGTCCTCAGACAGCTCCATTTCAGCCAAAATTTCCCCCAGAAATGGGAAATATGCCTTTCTCATGAGCAGGCTATAGATTGCTCCATATATCAACTGAACACAGATTTGTCCCATGTCGAGAAAGGCTCTTCCCCTGAAAGAGTCTGGTACCAGTGGCAGCTCTGGACTCCCCTGGGCATCCTTGCTCCAGGGGCCTGTGATGGAGGGTGTGCTGGGATGGCTGGTACTCAGTTGCTTGCTCTGAAGGGGGTCTCTCCCTTCCCTGCCTTTAAACTAAGCCCAGTCTCTCTGGACGACTCTTGTAGTAATGCTGTTCATCCTGTTCATCCTGTAGCACAAGCATGTGCTCTCGTTGCAACTCCTAAGGTAACTTTAAAAGTTAAAGGATTGTAAAAGCACAGCGGTGGATAATTTGCACCCAAGACTTTTAAAGGAACTGGCCAAGGTACTCTTAGATTCGTTAAAACTGATGGTTAGCAAGGCCATGAAACTGCAGGAAAGTGAATACACTGATGTTTTTAAAGGATAAATAGAATGACTTGGGTAATTACAGTTCTTTCAGCATGACATTGATCCCAGAGAAGATAATGGAACATTCAGTCTGGGATTTGACTGATAAAGGATTAAAAGACAGTAATGTAATTAATGCTAATCTACCTAGGATTATTGGAAATAGATCTTGTCAAACTAAAGTGGATAACTTTACTTGATAGCTTTACAAACTGTGTTGATAAGGGGAATAATATCAGTTTGACGGACTTAGGGTTTGCTAAAATATTTGCCTTAGTCCCACACAGAAAAATAGAAAATCAACATGGATGCATTAAATTGATTAAAAGTTGCTAATGGGAAGAACTCAAAACATTCCTGTAAATTGGGGATCGTTACTGGGCAGGTGAACTGCTAGTTAAGACTGCTATTTAACACTTCTGTCAATGCTTTGAAAGAAAGCATAAAATCCTTCCTGATAAAGCATGGTGATGACAGTAATATTGGGGGACTGATAAATAATGAGAGGAGGGGTGATGGATATGGAGTGGCCTGAATCGATTGGTAAACTGAGCTTGGCCAAGCAATGTGCCTTTTACAACAGCAAATATTAGGTCACAAATCAAACAAAGAACAAAGGCATTGATGCTGGACGGAGGCTGCAGCTTGAGAAGCTAATTCCATGGAAAGACTGGTCACGGTGAATAAAACCGACTCAATGTGGCCTCCTGGCTTGGGATCTCACCAGATGGGCTGAGGCGTTCCTTAGATTATCAAATAGGGGACTATCCAATGGGCTTTGTAAGGTTTTGACATCCCACATCCAGCTAGGTTGTTGCTGTGACCTGGTTTTGTTTTTATTATATGTCTATACACAACTAAAGCCTTCGTTTTGCAAGATACATAGGGCCATGCGAAGTCCTTTTTTCCATTAAGGACATGCTTAAAGAGTTTGCTGAGCTGGGGATCTTCACCACAAGATACTTTTCCATTATCCTGCAGTTGTTTTTTTTTCCCTTGGTTTCATAAACTCATTTAGATGCAGTGGTTTTCTGTGGTTTAATTTACTTTCTCTGTGTTATTATTGTCTCCAAACTGTGTACATTTACAAAAGGAATTAAATGAGTACTATTTATTTTACAGCCTGTAATGGCCCTTTTGGAGGGAAGCCATTATGTAGATACTTATAACATACATCTTTTCCTATTAGAGAGCTCTCATGACATAAATACAACAAAACAAATACTGGGCTCAGTCCTGCGAACAGTTTCTCGCAAAACAGGCTTTATTTCCAAGAACAGCTCTGTAAAAACACTGAAGTATTCATTCAGCTTAATAGAGGCTGGGAGCGTCTCCTGATTTTATCCCATTAAAGCAGATGTTTGGTTATAGACGTCTGGGTAAAACTGTCATTAAAAAATGAATGTGCTTGTGTGTGAGCAAGTGTGCAAAAATATCAACCAATTTCAGTAGGACTGTTCCTGTTGCTCCCAGTTCCAACTCAGTAAGAAAACTTAAGGTGGTTTAAAAACCCTTTTGTGTTGCAGAGTCAGTACAGAAAACCTAAGCAGAAAACTGAATCTGGACCAATGTATTGAACTTTACATTAAAATGGTGAAAAATTATTTCTGTTAATGGAGAAGAGGAGAGGAGAGGAGAG
>NW_009198222.1:0-14085 GCF_000690835.1 Fulmarus glacialis
CGGCTGCGTGGGGTTAAACCACGACACGTCCAAATGAGGTTTCATTTTCCTAATGAAAATTTAACAGGGTTTCTGTGAGTCAATCCACACCATTCTAAAGAAAGTATGTATCTCCAGAAAATAATATTTTAAAACACTTTTGAAACTCATATTAACCCATCCAACACTCAGCTAGCCACTTTCAATATTTCCAGATTAAGCTGCTATGAAAATTCCAGTCTCATTTGAATGGAGTATGATTTAATAGAACTACGAAATTCAATTTTCTGAATAGAGCCCAGGCTGTATATATTTAGATTAGTGCATTACTGTATAGATTGGAACCAACTTGTTAATAAAAACATCTCTTTCAGAGCAATAAAATACTTAATGATATCACTGAAATAAGCTGTGGGAAGACAGAGAGAAAATAAAAGAGAAACAGAACAGAGATTTATGCAAACTGAAGAGAAAAAAATCTGAAAATTTCCTATTTTAACTTAAACAAACATTAAGACTTCAAAAACTTTTTAAAAATTAACCACAGAAAAGAGATTTTTTAATACAGATTTGTAGGTGTAAAACAAAGAATAGTTTTCTATAAAACTTTCCTGAAGACAAATATACAGTAGTCATTAGCTGAGACATAAAACATAACTAAATCTTAAAGTTTGAGGAGAGGAGCATACCTGTCTCCAGTGTTAATGCTGCAGGGAGAAAGGAAAAAATCTCCTGCTATAAAAATATCTCTTATTAGTTCTGCTACGTATTTTCCAGTATAAATCTTTCTGAGTTAATATGCAACAAAACTTCTCTGAACCAAAATATGATGTTTGGGTGGTTGGAAAATATTTATTCAGGCAACGTCAAAGGTTTCTTGTGCTCAACACAAGTAAAATTCTTGTACTCAGCAGAGACAGGTAAATCTTTTTTTCTACTTCCAGAGTTGCCTGTACTAGTTCTAGTGATGTTCTAAGTTAACAGTCCTTTGTTATTACCAAAATGTGTCAAAATCAGAAAATAAAACTAGCACTATAAGAATATAATGTATCATTATTAATAACATTAATATAAAGAAATATTATTGTGTTTGAGGTTTAAACATACATCTATGAATATATAACGATCTTCATAAATGTAGCTGAAATGTTATCTTCAGATTTTGGGGCGATTCTTGTGCTCTTTTCAGCCATTGACAAGATGAGCAATTAAGTAACAAATATTCATTAAAGATCTCTACCATAACTCTACTATTGCTGTGATGCTAGAAATTTCAGTTATGTCTAGAAAGAACATAGAGAAGATAGTTCTCCTTACGCATTTATAGTTCCATTAGAATCAGAAACTATGAAAAATGAATGGATGTCTCCCTTTAGAAGCGGAAGAGGTGGGGTGGTGCTGTGAGATACTACCTTCCAAGTGGTCCTTTGCTGATGCTAGGAAGACCTCTCTGAATACTCCTTCAACATAGAAAAACACACCAGATCACTCCTGGCTTATGTGGACATAAGACACGGTTATCTTGGAAGCAGCAGGTTTATTGTTCCTCCAAACTGAAGGGATCAAGCACCAACAAGGATCAGCCTCAATCCCAAGTTTTACTACCCCTTATATTCCTGCTCCCTCCTCTATGGATCCTGAGCTCCACCGTCTCGTGATCATGTACATGTTTCCTATTTCTGCTGTTTCTCATGTTGTTGTCTTGCTGGTGCAGTCACTGGTTAAGGTTGGCCAGCTGCTGCATATGCATTACTTCTCTTTGCTCTTTGAAATGTCTATTAGGTTTGCATGGCAAGGTTTTGGTAGTTGGGGCTACAGGGGTGGCTTCTGTGAGAAGCTGCTAGAAGCTTCCCCTATGTCCGATAGAACCAATGCCAGCTGGCTCCAAGACGGACCCACTGCTGTCCAAGGCTGAGCCCATCAGTGATGGAGGTAGCACCTCTGGGATAACATGTTTAAGAAGGGGGAGAAGAAACTGCACAGCAGTGGTCAGAAGAGAGGAGTGAGAATATGTGAGAGAAACAACTCTGCAGACACCAAGGTCAGTGAAGAAGGAGGGGGAGGAGGTGCTTCGGGGGCTGGAGCAGAGATTCCCCTGCAGCCTGTGGTGAAGACCATGGTGAGGCAGGCTGTCGCCCCTCAGCCCATGGAGGTCCACGGTGGAGCTGATATCCTCCTGCAGCCCATGGAGGACCCCATGCTGGAGCAGATGGATACCTGAAGGAGGCTGTGACCCTGTGGGAAGCCCACATTGGAGCAGACCCCTGGCAGGACCTGTGAACACGTGGAGAGAGGAGCCCACGTTGGAGCAGGTCTGCTGGCAGGACTTGTGAACCCGTGGGGGACCCGGGTTGGAGCCGTCTGTTCCTGAAGGACTGCACCCTGTGGAAGGGACCCACGCTGGAGCGGGAAGACCTGCAGCCCATGGGAAGGACTCACATTGGAGAAGCTTGTGGAGGACTGTCTCCCATGGGAGGGACCCCACACTGGAGCAAGGGAAGAGTGTGAGGAAGGAGTGGTAGAGACAATGTGTGTTGAACTGACTGCAACACCCATTCCCCGCCCCCCTATACCGCTCGGGGGGGAGGACGTACAGAATTCGGGAGTAAAGTTGAGCCTGGGAAGAAGGGAGGGGTGGGAGAAAGTGTTTTAAGATTTAATTTTTATTTCTCTTTACCCTACTCTGACTTGATTGGTAATAAATTAAATTAATTTCCCCATGTTGAGTCTGTTTGACAGTAATTGGTGAGTGATGTCTCCCTCTCCTTATCTCGACCCATGAGCCTTTCATCATATTTTCTCTCCCCTGTCCAGCTGAGGAGGGGAGTGATAGATTGGTTTAGTGGGCACCTGGCATCCAGCCAGGATCAACCCACCACATAATGCCTTGCAATTTTTCATGTTGTTACCTTGCTAGTGTAGCTACTGGCCAAGCCTTGGCCTTCTGTACTCATTCCCTAACATTTCCTTTCTCTACAGATAGTATGAGAATTATCTGTGCCGCCCCACCTCCCTGCCACAGAGCCTGAATGCACCTCCCACATGGTATGTCCCTTACACTCCCTGTCCTCGTAGGAGTGGGAGGTTGGCTATATTGGGCATTACCCATGAGGGCTGTGAGTAGCTGCAAAGTGATTTCTTTCCCTCTCTGACATCACTGTGACCCTTTAAAGGCAGTACAGCACACCCACAACAAAATGAAATCAGTAACACCTCTGTAGGCCATATAGTACGTGTAGAAAAGTCAGGGTTTTTGGCTTTGATAGTACACACAACAAAATATTGCTATTTTTTTTTGTTAGACATTTACTATTCTTTCCTATCCAAATTCACAGAAGTGCACTACACATGATTTTAATAATTATTTGCTCTGAATAGAACTTAGCATAAATTAAAGCCTAGGGACTCATTGTGCTAGGTCCTGCACACATGTGGGATGAAAAGATTGCCTCTTCACCGGAGAGCTTATCATCTAAATTGTTAGAAAGTATGTGCTCTTACAGAGATGATTCAAGCTATTTGATCAAAAAGCTAGGATTTTCAAAGGCAGATAAGAAATTCCTGTCTATGCTCAACAGCATCAAGTATTCTTGCATTACTCTCATTTCATCACTCATATAAACCATACAATCATTCTAGACAGACTAAAAATTATACTCTTGAACAATTAATGAATATTAAAGAAAACTTTCAAAGAACAGTCTTCATTCAGCCAGTCTTCTGACTATAAATTCTAAATACTAATGTTAAAACTGAAAAACAGTTTCGTGCTTCTGCAAGGAATATTGCATAAGAGGACAATAAAACATAACTAAAGACCCTTCCAAAACACCTTGCCCTTTGGAATAATTTCTTGACTCTATAGAAATCCATGGGAAGCCCGCAATTAACTCAGCCCTGGAACTGAGTTTAAATTTTATTTACACTACTGTGACTGTAACGGTTTTTAACATGATTCCTAATAAAATATTAGCTGCAATGGCTGTTGTGTTGCATGCATCCAGGAAACAGACGAAACATGAACATGGTTGCTAGTGCTGAGATGTGTCACAAGACCAGCACCAAAGCTGTGCTTGCATACCCAAATTTCCATCTATGGAAGGAAATAATGGTGTGAAAGCTCACTGTAGCAGGTTGTGCTGACAATCAGCTGTATGACTAACCTAGCCCTACCCTGACTGGGAGAAGTGGAACCTCTGAGTTTTCTGTGTTACCTCTCTGGGTAGTCTGCCCTCCACATATCTTCTCTCCAAGGTGTGTGACATAGTACTCTGCTACACGGATGTTTTGGCATGTAGGATCAGGGGTGCTGACACACTTGCACTATGTGCCCTTTGTGGAGTGTTGTCACAATATACAGTCCCTTCACGTTGTTAAGATATGGCATAGTTGCATCTGACCATGGATACAGCACTATCAGCATTCAGCCTGAAGTTCAACAGAGTCAAGGCAAATAATTTGCTGTAAATGTGTCTCAAATTCAGCTCAGTTTTGTAATCTGAACTTGCTATCTCTAAACTTCGGACCTGGTTCTAAAAAGACACATGTATACAATAAGGTTTGAACTAGTCAGTAAAGTTAAGGATATGTATTTTTTGTCTTATCTGGGGTTGTGTACAAAACATGTTTTAGAAGTGTTGCTAAAAATGCATAATAAAAATGCAGTTGTTGGTCCTGTTTAGACATCCATACTTAAAAGAACATAAAGAAACTGCTATCTGATAAATTATTTAGGCAAGCGTTCACATTTTTATGGCACTTCTTCAATATAGTTTAGAAGTCCCAAGTTACAAAAGCTTAAATTCAGCTCAGTATTGATTTTCAGCTGGTAAGCTTCTTTCGATCTTCAGTAAATTAAAACTGTAAATTGTGGCTGCACAGTTACATACTGTATTTTACTTTCTGGAATACTCTACAGGGCTTTTATACTCTAAAATAAAAGTCTTGTATGAAAAGGGGAAAAAAGAAATAGTCCTCCCCAATAAATTCTGTTAAGAATGCTTAATTATAAACAACTTTTTTCTTTATTTACTTGAAAAAAAAATCTGGATTTTCATTGGTTAAATGGATTTTGGTTTTTTTTTTCAAATTTCAATCCCCAATTGTCTTTTCTACTGCAATGTTCTCCTTTTCTTAAAAACCATTAATAATACAAACATATTCTGTATATGAGTAGATAACTGTAATTTGACTCTAAAGGATTATTATATATGCCAAACCGAAGGACAGTAAAATTAAACAACAACATCCAGAAAGAAGCCGTACAGGATTTTGAAGGCAACTGGAGTCTCAGCTGAATGCAGACATGTACTGCAAACCTTACAACAGTGTCTCCCTATACTATAAATATACTATAAAAATAAATTTATTTAGCACGTAGGACCTTGAACACCAAAATAAAAGCTAAGAAATAGCATTAGTAAACATAAAATTTCAAGACATAAGTTGATAAAAATGGTAATGGTGAGAAATATTAGGGAGAAAAGGAAATGGTAAAATAAGGTGGTGATTGTAGAACTGAGGCATTTCTAGAGACCAAGATGCACTTTTCTGCGGTGGAAGTCTCTACATCTCACTACACAACACAGAAATAAGCATCCCTGCTCAACAACAGTGTGCAGACAGAGGAAGATGCTCAACTGTGAATACTTTATCAAACACATAAGCCCGTATCCCATAGATCGTAAAACATGAGATGTAATGAAGAAATGAGACAGACGCTTTCCTCCTCCTTCCAGTCGCAGAGCAGGAGCAACGTTGCTGTGCAAGTACAAACTAACCTCCAGTGCTTCACTGCCCCAGCAGAGTGAGGGTGCTGGGGCACAGGTCCCACAGCCTCACATGGTGGTGTTTGCTACATGCATTGCAGCTCGAACGACCGCAGCAGAAGCATGAATGTGTCCAGCTTCAAGACTGATAGGTGGCACTGCAGGAGACCCAGTCGCTGTCCCACCATGATAATGACGGGCCAGCAGCTTACCACGTGGTCATGCTGTGGTCTGAAGCATGAGGGAAGCCTATGCAGACAAGCTGGAGCTAGCTGTTAGCGGCTGTGCTGAAGGCCGTGCTGCCCTGTCAGTGCTGTTTGCAGTGCCCGGGCTGGAAAGCCAAAG
This sequence comes from Fulmarus glacialis, assembly GCF_000690835.1. Taxonomy (NCBI): domain Eukaryota; kingdom Metazoa; phylum Chordata; class Aves; order Procellariiformes; family Procellariidae; genus Fulmarus; species Fulmarus glacialis. Next base: position 6,093 of record NW_009198222.1, read on the forward strand.
ACATCTCCACACTCCATGACATCAGCAGAGGGGGCTGATGGGTGGGCATAGCTTTTTGCTTTGTATATCTCATTGTAAAAAAACAGTGCTTCCTCTCTGGCCAGAAAGGTTACGTAGGTAGCAACAAAGCAGACCTGAAAGGAATAAATATTTTCCATGTCTATGTAATGCAACCACGAATAAGTTAGGGCATCTAATTAATTATAGCTAAAGATGAGGAAGCCAATGGTTTAGCACAGGAGAAACTGGCCTTATGATTATTACAATGACCTTGAAATATTTGGAAATATATGATTTTCTGGAAGCTGTTACAGCAATAGGATGAATGGAAGAATCAGAATGGGGGTTTTGCAAAGGGGTCTTGATGAGATTACTGTATGATATCCAAAATCTTGGGTTTGTTTATACAAGAGTGAAGACACACTTTAGCTCTCCATTCATCCTAAAAATAAATAATAATTTTATACTTGAGTAATATATCTTGGACTGAAGAGTTATAACTTGGACTGTAGGTTATAACCTACAAAGCTCAAACATTAATAGGTATGAAAATGTAAATTACACTGTTTATTACATTATCTAGACATACATTTGCTGCAACAATCATTTAGCAGATAATCATCTTGCCATGATTTTAATCTGTTGCTTGCTACTGGCTGAGATAATTTATAAATTATTTTTCCCCCTTATTATTCTATTAATGCATCTTTTTCCTTTGAAATTTAAAATTAAATGTATATGGTAGAAACATGCATAAGTATTATTATGAAAATAAACCAGAAATTATTACGTATCTGAACACTTCATCTGTATTGCAGTCAGCATTAGACTGTCTTGATTTTCTCAATCTGTGTTTGCTGAGGGTCTTTGGTTAATTGTGAAAAATTAATAATAGCTAAAAAGATGAATGTCATGATATAGGAGACCAGGATATAAATGTCTTTCAGATTAACTTGACTTTTTTCTGGACTTCTTACTGTGATATAAATTGCTACTTCAAATCATCTGCTATAAATCCCTTAGAAGCAGTCTGTGAATTTATTCTAAGACACACTCTGAATAACTGTGAAATAAGCACGGAATTGTAATTATGAGACAAAAAGCGAGAGGACAAGACAGTGAAAAGCATCAGAACAAGTAGAAAAGCACCAGTGATTAGAAAACAAAAAAGTTTACAGAAAATGAGCTGCTCCACATAGACTGAAAAACATAGGAATATATGCTTTACTTAAAAAAAAGGAAAAAAGAAGATAAGAGCAAGTTTAAGATCAAAAAAAAGGCCATAATGAAAGGAAAGAAGTTAATCTATCTTCAGACAATTAACGTGAAACAAAATAAATGATGATTTTAGGAATAACCCTCATTTTTATTTGAATATAGTCACAGAATTCAGCTCTGACTTGTTTTTGGAGATGATCGGCAAGCCATATTTGTGATTTTTGTTATTGCTTGCAATCTATTATTCCATTCTAGCAATACTCCTTTTTATGTGTTCAGTTTTAAACAAGTCAGTAGAACTATAATAATTATTATGATCAAATTTCTGCAATGGAAATTATTCTGTACAGCTTGTTTTAAACATTCTATTATAGAAATAGTAAGGAATTTATCACTGAAGTCACTAAATATAACAGTTTCAGCGTCTTTACTATACCAGTTTATATTTTGCCATGATGCCCTTGCAATAATGTTTCATAAACTACATTTGCAATAAGAGTCATCTTATGTTTTCAGAATTCTCTAGCCCTTCCCTTTTTGACATTTCACACAGTCCCTCAGGCAACTTCTTCTATCTGTTCCCGGTAACTTGAAAAGTGTGTATTAAAAATACCTATTTTGCAACTGGATTTTCTAAAGTTGCTCAAACTTTGCATGAATTTGATTTCCTGCAGAATTGTATTTTAAAGCTAACAGTCTTTGACCAAGAGTCATCCCTAGCTTGCATGCAGTCAACCAAGGGTTACCTCCTTATACTTCTCTAGGCAAATACAGTCATAAACATTGCCCGAGGCCTTCAAAGTCTACTGTGACAAATTTAGATGTGTTATACTGGTTATCCACCTGACTCACCATCTTTAAACTTTATGTATGGTTTCTCTGTTTGTTCTTTCTAACTTGAGCAATCCATGAAACCGCCCTTGAAAGCTACCTCTGCATTACCCCTGTTTTAGTCCCATCATACAGAAGGGAGAAGGTTAATACATCTCTGTTATCATATTAGCAGTGCTTTTGGGGTTAGCCAATATTGTAGCTGATCAAATCCTTCCCTTTTAAAGCAGGACTTAAACACATCTGTTGTATCTTGGTGGACTTAATGTGCACAAAAAAAGGAAAACATGAAGGACAGGGTGAGACTTTCTCCTGTACAAATGTAGCTGCATTTTGAGTGAGAAGAAGTGAGAAACAACAGCACTGCTAGGAACATTCACAGTGGAGTTTATGTGGAGGCATTGCAGTCTTTTTTCCTCCTCAGTGCTTATTCTTGGAAATAAAGGTCCTGTTCTGGAGGTGGAACTTGAATTTTTTTTTTTTCCTAAGAAATTGAGTGGTATTTATACTTTTCAGCTTTATACAGGAAACGGGATTTTCTTCAGTTTAAGAATGCATTTTATCTTATCTTTTGCCACGAATTCAAATGTTTGTCCTCACTATTTATCCTCCCAAAAGTGAAAAGGACTTCAAAAAAGTCAGATGTTCCAGAAACTCCACTGGGGAATTTGCTGTTGATTTTACTAGGAAAAGGCTTAGAAACTTTGGGATAGATGACAGAAAATTGATGAATGGATGAATGGATGGATGGATTGATGGAAGGATAGACAGAATCCTACAATAGTCTTAAGTTCTTTAGCTTTAGCTTCTTAGCTGTAGAAAAGCTACTATCTATTTATAGAAACTGAAGTTGTGTCCCTGGGGGTTTTTTTGTTTTGTTTTGAGATTTTTTTTTTTTTTAAATTTTATTCTAGTATGTTAGGTTTACTGTGTATATATTAAGCATAAGTAAATAGAAAGCAAGAGATAGAGCTCTCAACATGTACCGATGCAGAAATGAGAATGACTTTAGCAGAGGAGATAAAAGAAGGGAGTAAGCTACAATTCCCACTGCTGCTACTGCAGGCATCTTGACTGAGAGCTGACACTGGGGCAGATACCCAAATACTATCACAGAGAATTTAAAACATTTCTGTACTATTTTTGACTTGTATCTCCTCAATAGTGTCATTAGCTTTAAAGTTTCAGCCTCTGCACTCAGCAGTGGTATCATTTACAACTGCTGCTTCTGCTATTGACTGATGAAATTAAAATGCACTTAAAAGCATTACAGAGAACAGATTTGCAGAATGTTGACTGTGGATTGACATTACCATGAGAAACAGTATTGATTCGTCATACTAATTTATGGGGCTATTTACATGACAAATTTTTACTATTATTTGAAGGAGGTGAGAAGGAAAAAACCCAAATACGATTCACTTCAAAGACTGCAACTCCTCAGGTGGGTCCAGGAAGCACTAGGGTCTTTTTGGTTTTGTTTTTGCTTTTTTTAATGCCTTTATTTGTGTGGGAAAACCTGCTACCTTATCTAGAATTATGAGCCTCAAATTTACACAAGGGAAGCTCATTCTGCAAATAATTGAGGGTAGGAGAATGGCTATTTCTTAACATTTCTGGACATATGCAGAGTGGCATTTATACTCTTTTTCTTTACTTTCACCTGTCTACTTTGTGCAGGAGACCTTCATTCTACATTCCCCCACTACTTCCTCATCTAGTGTGTAGAATAGCAAATGGAGCTACATGATCTTGCAGAACAAACTCACTATTATGTCATTAATGTTTAAACTCCTATGAACTTTCAAGATAGAAGGTTCAGCACGAAATTACTCAAAGTGGGCTGTCAAAAATTCAATTTTCAAAACCTGGTTTTTGCATAGTTCTGGCATATAGAATTATTATTGCTATTATTACACATGCAAATAAATACAACTTAAAGGCTGGTTAGATGTTGGTATTGTAGGTTATTGTTTTAATAGCATGGTGGCACTGAAAACCATATGTACATGTTTATAAATAACAACCATTTACTCACTTGCAAAGCAGACATGTCTTTTCAGCAAGATGAAAAAACGCATAGAATTTCTTTATCAAATATGCCTTTGCACATTAGTGCAAAGATTGAAAGATGTATGCAAATAAATAACAGCTTAGCAGCTTTTATACATTATTGTCCTTGGAAGTGTGAATGTTCCATGACTTTTTTCAGGAAATACATAATTGATATCCATTAGTGCTATAATACAGCATTCAGAGTTACATCTTTTCATAGAAGGTTTACTGATTATTTCAAATAATCTTTTAAAATGTCAATGCTTAATATTGTTAGTGTATTTCATTTATCTAAGCCTTTTCCTTTATAAATCAGGCTTTGACAAGACAACATATGTTTCTAGTGAAGGCAACTTGGATTTGGCTTATTACTTGGCTTGTCTGTCTACTATATCTTCTTCACACTTCTTCCTATGCTCTAGTGAACAAAATCGTCTGAGCTTGTCTTACTAATGTTTGCAAAATTCCAAAAACTTGGAAAGTCTGCATAACAATATTAATTTTATTTTTGCACATCATCAGGAGTGCAGTTGATCATTTAAGTAACAAAAGAGAGCTGCACTGAAATTGCAACCTAAAAAATCCATGAAATTCCACCAGCTTATATATCTTAATGTTCTTTCTTCTCCTTTTATGATTTAAGAAGTAGAACCTAAGCTTGTAAAATGCTGTAAATAGATGATGTATGAAAGACAGTTTTGAAATAAAGACAGGATAGACTGGGAATGAATAAACTGCAAAATTTTATTTTAAAAAGATGAACCTTTCTGTATTATTGAAGAAGATATTTGTATATGTTATCTCAAGACACTAGAAGAATTTCAAAGACTGTTCTTGCAAAAGATTTAAATGTATCTTATTTCATTACAGACTTTGGGATGTGACCATATCTTTTAGCACCACTTTGAATAAACACAATAGCTACAGAAGTTTTTCGGTGAGCAGATAGATCTTTTGGAAGTATATTAAATTAATACATTGTCAATGGGTATTGTTGTGTCTATCTTGATAAGAGAATTAAATTCACATGCCCTAAACTAAGGCAAAATGTGCCAGAAAAATGTTGATCACATAGCTGGATTTTCTGTTTCAAACAACAAATTAGAGTCAGTAGAAAGGGAAAAAGATAAAAATGCATTCAATAGTGCATGAATAATAAACCAAAAAAATTAATGTCGCCAACAATCTCTGGTCATTTCCTACATTTGTAGTCATAACACTTAAAGCTAGTAAAATGTTACTTCTGTTTTCCTTTACACAGCTCAGCATTGCAGAACAGTTGGTTAAAAGGAGGTTAAGTAAAAGACAGCCCGTATTTGAATCAGTGTCTATTCGTTAATAGCCGTGTTGTGCCTTGCACTGTTTTAGAAGTAGTGGGTGATTACATTAATAAAGACTTTCGTTTTATAGAGACCAGGGCATGGAAGAGCCAGAATTAGATAGTGTGAGTGGACTGAATTGCCACATATCCTCTTTTGCATGTTTACCTTAAGTTATTCTCATACTATTAACTATTGCTTATATGCCAATAGTTATTTTGTATTTATGAAACATGTACAAACATATGCAAGTACATATACACATAACTTCATAACTTCTTGTCATGATTTTAGCAGGTTTTCATATATCAGCATCGTGTAGCAGTATTGATCCAAGCATTGTGTGTAGTCTCCAAATAGGTCTCATTTATTTTAAGTGGACCCGTTATCACATGAATTATTTTTTGTCTTTTTGGATTTTGTTTAATTACCCATCTAAAAGTAATCAAGATAAAATGTTTGATAATCATCTCAGATTTTTTTTTTTTAATTTAAAAAAAAAATTCCCCAAATTATTCATTGCAATTTTTTCAATTCAAGTTTAGTTCCAAAAATTCATAAAGTGGAGGGAGGGAAAAATAACTGTTCTGTAGTTTTACAGTGTTAAACACTACAGAAAATTTTAATGGAAGGAAGTGTTGGTCAGGACATGGTGCTACCTGTTTCAAGGTATTCTGAATTGAGGTTTCTGTGAGTGAGATGAGCAGACATGGATCTTTTCACTTTAAAGTAGTTACTTAAACATACACTAGCTGTTTTGTACAAGACAGTATTAAAGCAAGAGGGATAATGCCCACTGTAAAGTATCACTACATGAAGAATGTCAGGTTTTTGGAGGGTCCTCACAGCTATCGTCCCCACAATATTTTGTGTGATTATCGGACTCTCCTCCGTATTATAAAAATCTTCAAAGGTGACTCAGCAATTCCTTCTACATCTTTCTCTTACCCTGAAACAGCACCTTTTTGTGGCTGGTGGCAGAAATAGTCTTCACGGTGTTTGATGCTTTACTATGGGCAGCCACACTGATGAATTATTTTACCACTTTTAACCAACAATTGCATTCTTAACTTGAATTAGGGGTGCTCTGAGCTTCCTTAACATACTTGAGTCAAGCTGTATAACAAGGATGCTTCAGGTACCAGACTCAGACAAGAAGATATACTCTTCCTAATGACAAGAAGTGAAAAACAGGAAGATTAATAGTTAATGGAACTTACCCAACTTCAAAAGTGTACTTTGATTTTAGAGGTCAGCAAAAGAACAAGTTGGAAAATATTTTATCTTAACAAAGCAGTTAACTCAGCTCTGCAGGGTAATAAGGCTACCTGTTCATCTATTATGAAATAGCCACTGGTAGAGGTTAGAAAAAAAAAAATTGCCTGAGGATGTCAATTCCTAGTATTTCAAGGCATACTTTCACTCAAAAGTGCTCATCCTAAGAGGAATGAGACTTAAACCTCTGACCTTTTGACCTAGATACATCGTGAGCTAGATGTGCGAGTGTTGAACCATAAAAGTACAGCTAAACCATTGTGCTGGTTTTGGCTGGGATAGAGTTAATTTTCTTCATAGTAGCTAGAATGGGGCTATGTTTTGGATTTGTGCTGGAAACAGAGTTGATAACACAGGGATGTTTTTGATATTGCTGAGCAGTGCTTACACAGAGTCAAGGCCTTTTCTGTTTCTCACATCACCCCACCAGCGAGTAGGCTGGGGTGCACCACAAGTTGGGAGGGAACACAGCTGGGACAGCTGACCCCAACTGACCAAAGGGATATCCCACACCATATGACATCATGCTCAGCAATAAAAAGCTGGGGGAAGAGGAAGGAAGAGAGGACATTCAGAGTTATGGCATTTGTCTTCCCAAGTAACTGTTATGTGTGATGGAGCCCTGCTTTCCTGGAGATGGCTGAACACCTGCTTGCTGATGGGCAGTCGTGAAGGAATTCCTTGTTTTGCTTTGCTTGTGTGAGCGGCTTTTGCTTTGCCTATTAAACTGTCTTTATCTCAACCAAGGAGTTTTCTCACATTTACTTCTGATTCTCTCCCCCATCCCACCGGGGGGGGTGGGGAGGGTGGGGGGGGGCAGAGTAAGCGAGCAGCTGTGTGGTGCTTAGTTGCTGGCTGAGGTTAAACCGCAACAACCATAAAAGACATACAAACAACCAATCCGATGTTCAAAAAGCTCATCATAGGTCTATATTATAAAGTCGTGACATCGACATCAAAATTATTCACTTAAGCACTTTATATGATATCTATCTATACATTCCGCAGTTGCATAAGAATGATAATTTCCACCATGTGAAATTTGTTCAACAACATTTTTTAGAATTATGTTTTCTCAAAGGAAAAATTTATGTGAAAAGGTTTCTGTTGTTTATTAAGGAAAGTAGGAGGCTTTTCAAGTTCTGAAATTGTCTAAATGAAAATTTTCATTCTTCTGTTCAAAGTGACTTTTTGTTTAGACAATCTCTTTACACTACGAAAAATCAATGCAAAATAAGAAATTAGAATGCTGGGTTTAAAACACTAAAATGAAATATTTTTATGGAACAAAATAG
>NW_009198223.1:0-852 GCF_000690835.1 Fulmarus glacialis
GGGACGTGGGCGTGCAACAAGACGTGCAATGGGACGTGGACGTGCGATGGGACGTATACATGCGATGGGACATATACGTGCAACAAGACGTGCAACAGGACATGGACGTGCAACAGGATGTATACGTGCGACGGGACCTATACGTGCGATGGGACCTATATGTGCGACAGGATGTGGGCGTGCAACAGGACGTGCAACAGGACATGGACGTGCAACAGGATGTATACGTGCGACGGGACCTATACGTGCGATGGGACCTATATGTGCGACAGGATGTGGGCGTGCAACAGGACGTGCAACAGGACATGGACGTGCAACAGGATGTATACGTGCGACGGGACCTATACGTGCGATGGGACCTATATGTGCGACAGGATGTGGGCGTGCAACAGGACGTGCAACAGGACATGGACGTGCAACAGGATGTATACGTGCGACGGGACCTATACGTGCGATGGGACCTATATGTGCGACAGGATGTGGGCGTGCAACAGGACGTGCAACAGGACATGGACGTGCAACAGGATGTATACGTGCGACGGGACCTATACGTGCGATGGGACCTATATGTGCGACAGGATGTGGGCGTGCAACAGGACGTGCAACAGGACATGGACGTGCAACAGGATGTATACGTGCGACGGGACCTATACGTGCGATGGGACCTATATGTGCGACAGGATGTGGGCGTGCAACGATGTGCGGCGGGACGTGGGCGTGCAACAGGACGTGGGCGTGCAAGAGGACATGAGCGTGCAACAGCGTCTGCAACGGGACATGCGACAGGACACGGGCGTGCGACAGGACGTGGGCGTGCAACGGAACATGGGCGTGCAACAAGACGTGCAACGG
>NW_009198224.1:0-14097 GCF_000690835.1 Fulmarus glacialis
AGTTCCCCAGATCCTCCTTCCGGCCCTTAACATCTATACAGGTTCATTCACCCAAACTAAATGGAAAGGATTAAATATTTGTAAGCTTGCACTGTTGCTTTGCCTTGAGGTAAATAAAGCCCACTATCAGATACTCTGTGCAGCAAGAGCATTATCTGAAATTCACTGCAATTCTTCAAATATTCATTATAAATTCAGTGGGATCAAGATAAGGGTCTAAATAAGATCTTTATATCCTTTCTGTTGAAAGGTACTACAGTTTGGAGGAAACCTTGCTTTTCTCTCTGTATCTTTCAGTTTATTCTCATGCAAGTTCTACCAAATTTTATGAGATTTTGGTATATTACAGTTGGAAAGGTCTTTATTAATCAATGACTATATTAAACAAAATTAAAGAAGGAATGATTCATCTTTCAGGCTCTTGATTATTTGTTGTCAACCAGTACTTGATTGCTTTATGACTTCTTTATATGTTTTTGGCAATGAACTGATTCACTACTACTTTGATAATGAACACATTTCCTATTATCAAAGACCTGTCATTCCACAATTCTACACTGACATGCAGAGAAGATGCACTGGTTCAGTTAAGGACCAGGTACCAGGGTTCTGCAAAAAGATGTAGCTCTACTTATTTATGTGGTGTCCCTAGCATACAAGAGCCCATGAGGAGGAATTTAACTTGGAAGAGCAGAAAGAGGGTTTGGAAACAATTCACCTTTAACAAGAAAATGAAATTATGGTTTATCTTCGCTGTTATTTAATAGTAAGGAAGGTTCCATGGAAGAGTTAAAGCTTAAATCTTTGCATACTTACTGTGTGAAGAGAGATGGAAGTATTTTGGAATAATTCCCTACCTAACTAGGCTTTGGGAAAAAAGCTCTGACAAAAAACAGCCTCAACAGATTAATTAGTATCAAATTCAGACAACCATGTTGATAACAAGCAGAGATTGACAACTTAAGTTATAAAAACATTTCTTATTAAACAACACTTGTTAAATGTTCAGTATTGTTTTGAATCAAATTTAATTTTCACTCTTCTCAGATTCAGCCTTTTGTGTACTTGCTCCACAGATTGCAGCATACATCTCAACAAAAAGAAGCAATAACCAAAACTAGCTAGCCTCAAAGCAGAAAAGACTGCATGACAAGTAATACAGACCTTTTTTATGATTTAGCATAAAAATCTGCTTCTTGATAAAATTTTCCACTGTAATTCAGTTTATACATATTAAAAGCAGGAACCTAAGGGCAGATATGGAAATCTTGTTTTTAATGCAACTTATAATTCACTTTTTCACTACTATAAAGTATTTTTGTGGATATAAGAAGGTTTAAGGAGGAAAAAAAAAGATCAGAGTGAAAAATAAAATATTGTCTTTACTCACACAAAATCAAGATACTAATATTTGCAACACCAGTTTGTATAAACAAACCATTTACTAGCCTCACTTACAAAAAAGTTTCCTCATTGATTTGTTTTTATACGATTGTCCATTAGAGTATTTTGGAATATTTACTGGGGAACATTAGGGGCCAACTATTCTGAAAGAAGGGATACCACAAAAGGATAATTAATTTGAAATGATACTACAATTCCTGCATGTCAGTAATTAATATTCTTGGTCTCATCCTGGAAGTGAATGAGAGAATGCAAAGGAAGACCATAAATTATCCTTAAAATCAATGGATTTCTCTTCAGGCTACAGTGAAAAATAATAGTAGAGATAGCAAAGAAGCTTGTGCTATAGCTCCCCTACAGCAGATTTTTATATATATACACATAAGACTTCTTAGTGTACTTTATTTTTATATATAGAGAGAGAGATACATACATCTGTTCATAAAGCCTTTGACTTTTACAGTATAAATTAAGTACACTGAAATGCCACAACTCCATATAGTTTAAGACCTTACTACCATTGGGAGAAGAGAAAATTCACACTGCTGCAATGTGGTGTTTACCAATGCAAGTGTATTTTTTCAGATATATTGTTAATATTTTTCCATGAAATTACTGTTTTGACATAAGAAAGAGCAAATGAGCATTATCACAAAGTACTAAGCAACATTTTTTGCAGTGGAAAAAGCAGGAAGAAAAGCAAAGATGGCAGGACGCTAGCAGTGAGCTAAATTATTTGGATTTGTGAATTCTGGAATTCAGTTCTGTAACTAAGTTAGTCTATAGCTATTTTAGAGGCATAGTAAAATATTTCTAATTAAAAATATGTTTTCCATATAGATCAATAGCATATATGATCACTGATCTGTAGTTTCATAAACCATTTACAATAAATTACAGATGTTTTTGCAAATGGGTGTGTCAAAGTTTGAAGACCTCCCAGATTTCTTATTTCAGCCTTTCCCAATCTTCCTATTAGTGTTAGGCTTCCAGACTACAAATAAATGTTTCTAAATTTGAATATTATTAATTAGAAAATTGATCAGCATACTGAAAATGAAAGCTTTTTTGTCTGTCTCTTTTTTTTGGTTTCAACTTTGCTAAATGTGATTCTCATTTTGCACAATGCCGAACATTTCTGTGTTGGCTGATCATGACCCATCTGCATTATGTAACTGTCAAAAGCCTGTCTTGGCCTTGGATCATGTTGAAAGCAACTATTGTACAGAGGGTCACTTGCCATTTTCATGTAATTGTCCAGAGAATGTCCTAGTTCACATTTAAATGACTCTATGATACAAAATTTCTCCCAGCATTCAATCAGGCTTTTGTCTTGCTCTGAATAGATCCTATTAAAAAGCAAAAATGTATGAATAGAGATACCCCACTGCCTGCTTCAACCCACTAGAAGCTGTAACATGCTTCTGAATAAACAATATATATACATATAAAGAGGAAGTTAAAATGAAAAAGTTTGGTGTGAAAAATAACATTTATATTTGGATAGGCTAGGCTGGTGTGGCCAAGTCAGTACTGCAACACCTATTCCTGAGAAAATCCCCATGTTTCTGTGATCCCTTTATTGTTTCTCGTCCCCGAAATCTGGGTTGTTTGCTCCCTTATTACGGCCTTACATAGGGCATAGCAAGCTATGAACGTTCACTACTGTTTTGTAGTGTGGACACTAGCAGAGGCTGTCTGGGTCACACAGACACTTTCAACCCACGCTGAGGAGCCAGAGGAGCTTCGGAACCAATTCTGCCGTTTAGGCAAGGTACTGCAGCAGGCCTGACCTTGTAAGCCCTCCTTGAAGCATGGTAATGCAAAGTGGTTTTCCTGCATGGCCCTGTTAGTTCAGAAATTGCCATGCTCCTGACCACTGCACAGTGCGGGCATTCCCTGCGTGAGATCAACTCGCTGTCAGCGCCTTGTCCCTGTAATCTCCACAGTCAAGTCACATCTTCGCATTGCATGTTCACCCATGATGCCATAACTGGAAAGCACTATCTGTTCTCCCCCCAGTTCTCATTGTCCTATTTATCAATTACATACACTATCCTGTTTAGATATCAGATGAGAGACTGAAGAGTTGGACTACTCTGCACAATAATATAACTACAAAGGTGATTTTTTAATGCCAACACCAGCTTCTCTTTTCTGCCAGTCACCAAGATCTGAAACTTTAGTAAGAATCAAAATTCAGCAGCCAGATCAGTAAAAGGCTTGGCAAACCTGGTAGATAGACCTGTACTGCATACTTACGTGCCCATACTTCTCTTTTCCAATGGCCTTTAGGTGATTTTTAATCAGTAACATAAATCAGGCTTTGAACTGTAACTGTAAGGCTCAGCAGCTGTTAGGACAGCAATGAGTTAAAAAGGAGTTCAAAGGAACATGAAAGTTGCCAGGTATCTCCACCACGTTTCGTAATTAATTAAAAAGGCTCCTTTTATTCAAATTACAGAATTCTGTAACACAGCTATCTGTGGCAAGTCACACAGCTTTCATTTAACTAAGGGACAATCATGCTGTTTTGAGAATCAGCTTCACTTGTGGCATCTTTCGCAAGATCACATTGAGGCAATCTGTAATCTCTAATTAGAAGAGATTTGCTACAGTTCATCATAGGTATACTGACATTAAGGAAGTCTAAAAATCGGATCATCTTGTTTGATTTTCCGTCTATCACTGACCCTTAAATCACGTACTTGTCATTTGAGAGAGGAAGTCTCGGCGGTCCCCTCAGCGTGCTGCCTGGCACCAGGCGACTGCCCCGAACCCACGCCTGCGTCGCGGTGGAACGCAGACGCGCCATGCCTTCCACAGGGACCTCCCAGCCAGACCAGGCAGCCAGTCCCCTCCAGCTGCTCACGCTCCTCATCCTTTTTATTAGAGAATTCTCCCTGGGCGTTTTTATGACGATTTATACATCGACTGAAGGTTTTCAACTTCCTTTTTTTGGTGCATCCACACTAGCTCTGTAAGTAGTATTTCAGTATCGGTCTCATAAAAACTTCAAGAAGAGGTAAAATTGCCTCTTCATACACTTATTGTTTGTTTAGCTATATAAACATCCCTTTTTTTTCCGCCCAGGGTCCAGCATTACAATCATTCTAGGTATCACTCTGTATAACTGCCTTAGCCTCATCATTACTTAACGTTTTGTTGGCCTGTGTGTCCTGTGCAAGTTTTACCAGATATGGTATGATAGTTAATTCAAAATTATTAAGCACAGTGTTGAACAAAACAGAAATGAGTCCTGTTTCCTGCAGAACCCTTCTACAAATCCCACCCATCGGTGAAAATCTGGACATAAGTGTCACACATGACAAAAATACATATCTATATAAAGACACAAATTTTTTACATACATTTTAAAAATCTGCCAGCTCACTTCTCTTAAATATCTCTAAGGTCTGAATCATGGATAAAGCATATTGCTGCACTTTCAATCTGTCACAGAATGTCATGGAATACTTAGTCAAAAACCTTACAGGTTTTCATCAAAAAATTAAAAAGATTTATTTTTGGAAAATAAAATTCAGTAAAATGCTGATTGGAATTGATTTTATTCCTATGTTTTAATTCATAAGGAAGTGAATTGTGTATCTGTTTTCTGTTATGTTGGCTCAGGTTGACCAGCCTACTGTAGCAGGGCATATCTCAGCAGCACTATTTCAATGTTAATATAATATTTATTTTTTAATAATATTTCTGTATGTATCGTCTCGTTACTACTTTTTAATAGATAATACAATAACATCAGATCCGTTTTTGTAGGAACAGAAACGTGTTGCAGAAACCTACTGTTTATACATTAATTGAACATACTTCAGAATATCTCCGGAAATGAAAAAGCACAATATTGCCAACTTTGCCTAGCAAAAACAAGGGTTGTGATGGGACTTACTCTTACTTTGCTCCAATATTCAAAGGAAGCATAGATCAGTGAGATGAAAGAAACCTACCAAATGGGTCAGTTTAGAACTTATGAGACTGTTATAAGGTTTTAGTGGTTTTTTCTTTTTTGTGGTTTGTTTTTTTATTTGGTTGTTTGATCGTTTTGTTTTGTTTTTGTAAAAATGCAGTTTGTAGATTCCAACCTGTTTTGCTCACTACCTATCTGGTTTCAGTCTAAGACACAGTTTTGGGGGAAAACTGGCCATTGCTTGCAGGTCTGCTCTGAAACTAGAGCTTCAGGCTCCAGCCCAGCCCACCCATGGGAGACGGAGGGACTGCTATGGAAACTCGTGAACTGCAGCTATTCATCGATGTAATAATTCTTATCCATCAGCAAAGGAGCTGCTAAGAATTGCAATGGTTTCTCAGCTGACAAGTTGCAGTGAGTGCCGGTTTCCCGGCGACAAGCAGCGCTGCGAGCCCACCCGCCCAAGTGCCTGCCCATAGCCCTCCCGCCTTGCCACACCCGTGGGACATGGCTCTCGAGTCACACCACAAAGCACACGAACGTGATGGCATTTAAACCATCGCCACACCTTCCTTTTTTTCCAAGGCTTCCTGTCCTGCAGATAATGACCCATTCTGTGTGCCGGCACCGTACCCGCTGCACCTCCACTCGTGATCAGCTCCCGATTACCGTACCCGTACCGTACCACTCTGCTCCAGCCGGAGCTCACTGCTCGTCTGACTTCACAGCTTGCCTCTGACTTCTCTGACCCTGGCTGTAATACTTTGCTTTCTTTAGAGTGCCTTAGGTCGTCTTCTGATCATAATTCTCGTTTGCAACTTGGTCCTATTAATTAGGCGATAGTTTGACTTCCAAGTCCCTTGTCTCCAATTCCATTTTCAGCTTTTTTAACCAGCGAAGTACCTTTTGGACCACTTCACACTGCTGACCTGGACTGCCTGACCTTGGACTGAGTTTCTGCTAGAGCTCTGATCATTAGGGCAATGGTCATTCTGCACACAGCATTAGCGTTCTGCAGTAACAAACAGTACTCAGTCCTTCCTGTTTAAATTCCTGATAGCTCTTTCTCATCTAAAAACATTTCCTGTTTTTGTTCCCTTAGACAGTTTTATCAATACATAGTTTTCTTAATTTGGGTTCCTCAAATTCTTGCAGCAAAGGCTCACAACTCAGTTTTATAGTTCTGCTTCAGTTAGGGAAATATCTGGATCTTCCAAAAGCCTCTCATGAGAGAAGCTGAAAACAACATCTACTTTCTTGGGAATAAAGCCTAGATACACTAGCTAAAACTCAACATGACGGAATAAATTGCATAGAACTGTCTGCCAGATTATTCAATCAGGTGATCTCGTGACACAGACAAGGAAGAATTATTTTTGCACACTGGAGAGGAGAAGAAATTATTTTGTTAAGCAAGGTTTTTATTTTTGGATTCTTTTACCGCTTTCAACACTGTGGAATCCAAAGTTACCACCAAGTCTTACGGATATTGACGACAGCGTTCTTCTTTCATTAACAGTGTATCTAGGATTTGGTATTAATAATGTTGACAGTACTTTGCTAATATATATTATTTCTTTTGCTAACCATAACAATTTTAACACAAAGTATTAGTGAAAATATTTTCTTGTTATTTTACAAATAGATTTTATGCCTGTTTCAACACTGCATTTTTATAAAAAAACATTGTTTGTGTGACTTGATTTTAGTCTGTTAACACAATTGATTCTACAAACTTTATTCAAGAAAAAAACATCTTCTGTCAGAATCCTCCTCTGGTACATGTGATTTTTTTTTTGTGAGATTTAAACAGGTCAACAGAATACTCCAAGGCAAAACTTCTCAGCTTTCAAAGGGAAGATTATATTAAAAATGTAATTTATAATACCAGGCACCATTAGACATAATGTATTATTCAACTAAACACCATAATGGTATTCAATTCACGATGAAAATTAAAAATTAATAACTTTGCAACCACTGATTTTCTGTATGCTGCACAGATACTGAGAAAAATGAACTAGTCTACTTGCAAAAAACTAGCAGCCAATTATTACTACAAGCTTTAAGGACATTGAACATGTAAACAAACAATAGAATTAATAACATTACCCAGGCAACTTGGACTAATTCGATATTTATATAAAAGTGAAGCAAATGCCAAGGCAAACATAAGAGCACTGAAACATAACCAACTACGGGCTGGGTTTACTTGTTCCTGGTTGGAAGATGAAGAAAAAGCATTAGAAACCGCTATTTCCTGTAATGAGGCTAATATCTGTTTTGCACTGAGTAATTATTCATTTCATATAAATCAACAAAATACAACCCATCTTGCCCACCGCATTAGAGATTATTCTGCATATTTAACCCGCACCTCTGTGATGACAGGAAGTGTTCTAGTGTTCTGCTTTTTACGGGCAACTGAAGGAGAAACTTAAATGAGAAAATTACTCAGTCCACAGAAACACAAAAGTTTGAATGGAGATGGAAATTAACTTAGATGTTACGATTTCAAGGCCTAAACTATATCTTTCCTCCCAAATCATTTAGGATCAGATTTTAGACAAAAAGTTATGATTACATTCTTCATTTACCCAGTAAAAACAATGTTTCTGCAACACAGTGTCAGTGTAATCTGTCTAACTACATAAGACTTAATTTTGAAAGATGCTGAGCACCCTGGCTGTCGCTGAGCACCCTGGCTCAGCAGGTGTATAACTTGAAGCACTTGAGCAGTTCCAAAAGAGAAATTCTGGCTGTACTATAGTACAGTAACGGTAAAATAATATATACAGGAGTCATTTCCATTGACTCCTGTATAGCCAGGATTTGAACCATGAACTTTGTGGTACTAATAAACTGCTTAAAACTAATTTTTTTTTTTTTGGTAGAGGTAATCTTTTATTTACATTCACCGGTGTTGCTAGGACAAGCTTTAGGGCACACAAGCCCTTCTTCAGAAGCAGCAGAGTTCAAAGCTAAGTACAAGCTGAGAGTAAAAGCAAGCATAGATGTAAATATAACTCCAAATTGAATCTGAGACCTTGTGTGACTGAGAATAAACAGGAACATTTTGAAGATTCAGCATACACATAAACATATAACTATGGCAAAGGCCTTCCTTCAGACCTGCTTGATATTGCTGCTCAGTAATGATTACTGAAAGGAGATAGGTAGTTTTATTACTTTGTTCCTTCCCTATCTCTTGTAATCAAGAGAATCCTATAGAGTCACAACAATAGGATCGCAAGGTCTGGTATTAGACTTTATGTCATCGTGCCTGGGGAAGAGAAGGACAAACCCACTTTGATATATATTTTCAAAGTTATTTTACTTGGTATTGTTGTTCAGTACCTGCAGTTATGCAACATTCTAAAATGGAAAGATTACTGCCATAATCGACACATAAATGTTTGCAAAAATAAAAAGGACCAGTTATTAAGAAATTATTTTTCATTTACGTGTAATTTTCTGGAATATCTCGTTCAGTATAACATCTTACATAGTTGTTTCACTCACTGTACTTTTACAGATCTTGAATAAAGATGTTTATCTTAAATTCATTTAAAAAGACACTAACTTACGATGACCTAGCATTGCAAGAGTAAACTTTATACTAATGGATATTTTTGCATAAACACTGATGCTTACTTCCTACAATTCAAAATTGAAACAGTTACTACAAAAAAGATTTACTAAAGCTTTACACAAATAGAATATCCACCCTGTAATTTTTGCTGACAACTGCCCATGAATATACATATTCATGTATCTAATTTTTACTCACATGCAATAACATTTATAAACACAACACTTAGTGGTTCACAGTGCTGTTTCACACCTACTGTGAAAGAATTTAAATTTATCCATACCTACAAAGGAACAAAGAATAATATAACTACCCAGACCACATCCCAAAGAGGCATGTATTTCATAATACTACATGTTTACCTGATTTTTTTGTGGTTTATTTTACGTATAATTTGTTTCTGCTATGAGTATACTAAAGGCATAATGTTCTGAAGTTCTAGAGGATTTTGTGCTGGCCTCTTAGCAGCAACTCTAAGGAAACAAATATGTATCTGTGTGTGTGTCTCCCTCTTTCTCTCTCTCTTACACATTAATATAATCTTTATTAGTAGCATGCTCAGTTTTTCAATAAGTTCTTCTTTTGTTTATTTATGCTACGAAGTCCGTATCATGATTAGTTAATTTGCAACTCAGGGTTAGAACGGACAGTAGATTATGTAGGGGTTTTTTGCCATAACTATTCAGAATTAAATCTAAGAAGATAATCCTTCAAAAACATGCAGACTGCACAAAAAGAAATTTGCCTTGCTGAACATTTGCTCCAGGCTCTGCCATATTCTAGCAGAGGACTTATCTACAGTGTTTTGAACACTGAAGTCATCAATTACATACTTGCACAACTTGTTGGAAACCTCATCTTTTGGAAAGGTTAACATAATATGAATTAAATGTCAGATTCCCCTCTGCCCCATTGCTGAGCCTTCTCCTAGCAAAATACATGCAGTCCACCAAAGGACCTCTGGATTACACTGTATGCATGCACAAAGCTGATTCTCCTCCCACATTAGCGTGATTAGCACTGCCTTCATTAAAATTATCAGAATCCTCACTGTGCATTTCAGGGCAGCAGTGAGTACTAGGTCGTGCATAGCACTCACTGACCTACATGACATACGTCTCCTCTCCCTCCCAACAGCACCATCCTTGCACAATATACACCCTGGAATCTCCCAAAGCACTGACAACAATTGCTTGCGTCCCTATTAACCAGCAGTATTGGTGTTAGTATGCTATCAAGTTACAGCTTAACCAATTCTGTATTGTTCAGCTACAGCATTAGGAAATTTTAAAACTGAACATGTTTTGCGGTTCCAAGAAAAATTTCATTTTGAATTAAACATAGAAAATCTTTTACTCAGAAAGGCCCTTGACAGAGGTGTTGCACGTGACATCTGAGGTCTGCCCCGTCATTAGTGACACTGCTGAATAAGGACATTATCATAGCTAATTAACATCTAAAGTATCCACTATCTATTAATTAATCACAGTAATGTGAGAGCAGAATCAGCTTTGTGTATGCATACAGCGTAATCCAGAGGTCCTTGAAGGTAGATTGAATGTATTTTGCCAGGAGAAGACTCAGCAATGGGGCAGAGGAACGTTTGACATTTATTTCATATAGTGGATTTGTATTTGCTAACTACCTTTGATGTCTCTTTTACCATTTGTTCATCTGTTTAAATTTCAAATAGTGTAATACAGCTTCCCACCATTGGTCATCATTTAGATATGGTGCCACATGGGACCACGGCATCACATGGGAGGCCCCTAGTTAATCCGGAAAAAAAAGGAGGTTACTAGAACTGTGAAAAAGTCAAGAAGCTGGCTAAAGGCAAAAATGCAATATACATACTTTAAAAGTGAAGCAGTAGTATGGAAGAAGATACCTTGCATTGAATCTTGGTAACACTTTTCTTTCTTAGCACAAAAATAAATTATGAATTAGATAAAATTTTATTTTTGCTTAGGCATTGAGTTATAGTTACACATATAGTTACATGCTTTATTCAGAAACTATTTTATCTTGGTGTATTCACTTTTCCAAAGATAGAAACTGAAATTCTCTCCCACTATCCTCTATTCTTTTCATAACAATTATATTTAATTTCTCATATGTGATTTTGTGTACTGTGTCTACTTAAAGACGAGAGCAAGAAAGGTGGCTGAATCAGATGATTTAAATTAAAATCTGAAACACAGCAAAATAGAAAGGTGAAGGCTGATCATTATCCCCACACAACACTGTATATTTCACACCAAACACAAGAAATTTTATCTATTAAGCCGATGCAACAGCAGCTAAAGATAATCTTATAGAAAAATGAGCCCAAGAGCAGGTGATGGGGACTCAAAAGGAGGTCATACCAAACAACAGCTATTTGTTGTTAAAGCAAGCAAAACAACAAAATCTCTTGAAATAATCCTCTGTCAGGAATGAGGCCGCAAAACACACACAGCTTCTGAGCAATCTCCCAACTTGTCAGATGAAGGGGAAAGCTGTGTAATTCTAACTATAGGGATGAAATACACTATCTTATATAACCTGCTGTGAAGCAACTCTGATCAATGTGTTAGAGCAAACACATTCCTGACATTTTCGAATAAAAATGATAGATGGTGTACTGCCCAAATACAGACTATATTTAACTATTTAACCATAGTTTCTTTTACTACGCAGTAGAATATTTTGGATTATAAGAAAATACTTCAAGACACCAGAAGTGAACCTCTGCCACCACGGACAGATCTATACTAGCTCCGGATGTACATTCAGGCCTCCACTGCTTTACAACTTAACATCATGTAATACATTATTTGTTGTAAAGCAGTGCGCTGACAAACTTTGTTCTGAATATTGGGAGTTTTTTGCCTGTAATAGTTAGCACAATCATTCTTCAGCCTTCTTGAGCACTGTAGAAAGAGTATGCATTATTCCATGATCCTGAGAGCTTCTATTGATGCGAAGTAACTCTAGAATATCATAATTTATCACCTGGGCCATTATTCCATAAGTAGAACTAAACAACTGACATTGGTGAACACTGTTGAAAAGATCTTTTATTATGCTAAAGAAATACTATTGGTGAATCACATGTAACCTGTAATGAGTAATTCTTCTGCTCCTGTAAAAATAAAAATCAATACAAATTGCCTGCAAATTTCAACACAGGTAACACACATGTCAGAGAGAACATACACAAGCAGTTCTTCAGGAGTAGCCCTGTTTTTGGTAATGTTGTCCATGTACAAAAAGGTACACCTTATCCACAGGATTTTAATAGAAAAAAGGTAGTAGAAAAGTCCCTAATTATGAAATAAATTGCTTTTAAGATAAATAGGATTAAAAAGAGAATCAAATCTGTTTATATTTGACTAGCTAAATGTGTAAAAAAGCAAATACTATATAGTTCTGTTTTCCTGCTACAAGGTGATAAAAAGAAAAGGAACTCGGGCCTATTTCACCCTTTATACTTATGGGTGTAGTGACAGTGTTAAGAGGGCAAGAAGGGCAGAGTCAGAACCGTAGCAGACACTCTTAGTCGAAAGTATAAAAATGTGTGTGCTAGACACATGATTAAATGAAACAAAATCCATGCAAAGTTGGAGTGTCCTACTTGTCGTATCTCCATTCTTACAACATTCACCTCTCTCAACATCACATATTTCCATCTACCATAATCTCTGCTTACTACTTTTTTATCCCTTAATCTGCACACTTTCACTTGCCAATATCCAAACCACGTGTTGTTTATCTCAAAAATCATTCTTTATCCTTTATTTTCAAACCAGAAAACTATCCCTAAGCTTCATTTTCCTCTCCCCTAACTCCATTCTTTCCCAAGCAGCAGCCTACATCACTACCTCTGCCACTTTGTTACAGGAGATGCCAGGAACCCTAAAACAAGATTAGGTTCCCATATGTGAGCTGAACTGCTTTGTAAAAACTCTTTATCCCATGGTACCATTGTGGCAATCTGCACAAGAGAACACAAAATGGACTGCATACATGAACCGCTTAGGAGGGCAAATGGCTGGTGGGAGAGAAGCAAGTCACACTCTCAGCTGCCCAGCTGTTCTCCACAGCGGTAGTAGAATGAAGACGGCCAAATAAAATGTCTCAGAGGTCTTGTGAAGTGTTAAAAGTTAATGTTGTTCAGGGTTTCTTTAAGAAAGGATTTTATACCATACTTTGCTAGGGTTGAGTGCATGCTTACCAACCAGAAAATGTTAAAATTATGTAAGTCACGGTTTAATTGAGCGTTACCTACTTCATTGTACATCATTACTTACAGTTTATTCAGCGTCAGCATTCAAAGACCCCTGTAAAGAAGAAAATCCAACACGTCCAATAAAAACTGAACATTTGATACACTTTTCCTTCAAGATAAGTATTACATAAAGCACTTTTAATTTACCAAGTATAGTAATAGCTGAGTCTTTGTACTCTAATGGTAAAACACCTCCTGTACCATAAAATTCTGCACTCTTCGAGCTCATTCTGGGGGCAGAAATTTTTGAGATCCTACAGAAACAAAAAATGCTAAGGACTCACTGAGGAAGATGAACCTTAATTTAACAGATTTGCCTTGTAGATCCTTGTGTCTATGAGAGGTTTTGACTGAAACTTTTCCTGAGATTCACAAAGTTTCATCTCATGTGCGGGCTGTTTATCTAAGAAATTCTGTGAAATCTCCTTTGTTTAAAACTGGTTATGCCCACAAGTTGGGGGGCAGGGGGAAAGTGGTGTATACAGTCACGCAGAAGCTCAGCTGATCCTGCTTTGAGCAGGAGGTTGGACCAGATGATCTCCTGAGGTCCCTTCTAACCCAATTTTTTTGTGTGATCGTATTATAAGGTAATAGGATCTTTCTTTTGCAATCCAAACAGCTCAACATGTGCATGGGGGGGGGGAAGAGCTGGAGACATTGCATGTAGTTTTCTTAGGGGTTTTATATTAAAGAACAAAACAAGCAAGCAACAAAATCACCCACAGATGGGATGTGGATATGCAGACAGCCCTGCACTCGAGCTCTGAGAAAGTACGCCAGGCACATGAAGAGAAAACTGAGTAGTTTTGAGCCGTGGGGTGGGATCGTTTCGTTTGACTGTCTTTTCGTGGGGGGAAAAATACTGCTGCCTGGTTGAGTCTGAGGAGGGCAGACAGCTCCGCT
>NW_009198225.1:0-41770 GCF_000690835.1 Fulmarus glacialis
TATAAATATATACAAAATATAGAAATATCTTTATGTTTGGAGGCAATGATAAATCCTTACCAGGGGTATCATACTGAAGTAAATCAGTGCACCATTTTTTTACTATAGTGCCTTTTCATTGCAGTCAATAGTAGAGTAAGTTTTCAAAGTTATAATTTCACAAAAGGTGGTTGGTTGGGGTTTTTTTAATTTATATAAATTTGATTTATATAAAAAAAATGGAAAATGTGGGAGGAAAAAATCTTTTAACTTCCAAATACACTACCAAGCCTTAATCCTAACACTTCACATTTGAAAATATCTGAAAAAAGGCCTGACCTTCTACGTTATTGTTTGCAACTCTGCCATTAAACCACAACTGACACTATGATCTGCACTTTTCACTAAAACATTTCACCAGGCTTTCAACTTCAGTACAGTATCAAAATCCAGTAGGCATATTAAATACATCTTAATTTGACAGCTTGTCCAGTCAACATGCCCAGAAGTAATGTTGAGAATGCAACAATAACTAAGAACAATTGCTATCATTAAAATAGCAAAACATTCAAGTAAGACAGACGTAATAAATGCTATGTTTACCCTCGAGTTACAGCTGACTGTCATGTCCCTGCTGTTCAAGAACAAACTGCTCAACACATTAATGGCACTTCTGTACAAATAACCCCAAATAAATAATCCTTGGATAAATTGCAGTGGATTTAATATAATTCAGAGTCTAGACATTCTACTTCCAGATTTTGTATGAATAAAAACAAAGCTTTTAATATAATAAAAATGAATTTAACCCTAATACAAGGATTATGAAAAACAATTCCATGATTGAAAACCATATGTGATTTTCATCTGAAAATATGTCATGATAGAATTGATATGTTTTTTTCTCAAGTGTGTACATCTCTAGCTTGAGATCACAATACCTACTGGACCTTAAAGTAGCATAAGAAGTGAAACACCAGACTCTTCCATTCCAGTTCAGCTCAGGATGGACAGTTTCCTATGAGATATTTGCAATCAAAGGTGCCATAAGGCAGTATTTACAGTGAGTTTAGCACCCAGATTTCCCAAACTCAGATACCCCCTGGGAGGAAAAACAATTAAGAAACAAAACCAAATATACATTAGTTCTTCAAGATTTCAGTGGCTACAGCTAGACATTTAATAAAGATTTTGAGACACAATAATTCAAATTAGTCGTATGTGTTGCTATTTTCACACTGTACTTTGCATTCCCTGTAGCCAATTTAGCCACAAAAAAAGCTCATTACAAAATCAGGCAAAAATCTGATATAAACACCAACGTTAGTGATTATTTGAGACAATGACCTCAAGTAAGATCAAACAAATATGTACTTTACAGGTGACAAATATATTCTCATCAAATGAGACAAATGAAACATGCAACAAAGAAATAGTCCTAATCTGAAGGGACTGTAACAGAAGTGTCTGAAGAGACCAGCAAAACAAAAAAGAGAAACAGAGGCACAGAGAAAACGCCCAACAGCATGCAAAAGTATGCACCTGATGAACTATTACATTCAGTTTTGGAAGCAGCCTCATAGAGCTCTTTCAAAGCATATATAAGCATTACTTCTATTTAATTCTGTTAAATTTAGTCCTATTTACCGCCCCCATTCTCATGCGGCTTGCTTGGTCACTTGTATGCAATTCTCAGGTGTGTATGTTAGCCTTCATACATGAATTCCCTGGCTTTCTGTTTTAATGGGAATTAAACTGCTGTATTAAGCAATGAAGAATTTGAATTATATAGTGAAATTATCAAGGGTTTTTTTCATACTTTTTAATATGTCTATGCTTAGTCAGTTGAGGTATTCAGCACCACTGGTCTAGATCAACACTCACTAACATCAGAAAAAGACCTATGACAAATTGCTCTGAACATAAGATCAGTGTACGTAACTTAAAAGGAATTGTTTTCTTTGGTTTTCTTTAACAAATTAACAACTAATTATGGCAATGTGGTCCCTCAGAATCTTCCAAAGACCATTTACCATCTTCTAAATATAGCTCCTTTTCAGATATTGAACTACGTATGGTAAGGATTAGAATATTATTTCTTAAAAAAATATATATATATATCCGAGTGTATTATTTCAAAATGTCAATTTTCAGAACAGTTACGGTAAAGTATAATCCCTTTTAAAGGCCTAACTTAAGATTGGTGTAGGGGAGAGGGGAAGAACAGAGACTTCACCACCGCCCAACTGTGGTGGAAAGAAGGCAGTTCACCTGGGGAGAAATTTGGAGGCAAGGGGGCCATCTGGATCACACATGCAACACTCCATACCAGGTGATCAACAGGGCAGCCCAGAATGGGAATTGCAAGAGGGCTTTTTTAGTCAGAGATAATCTGGTGATGACAGCATTCAACAGCAAGTAAGGATGGGCAAAAGGTTAACGGATATAACAAAATTATAATCTGTGACATATGCTTTAGAACATTATCTGTTCATATAGAGCACTTGACAGCTTTACACATTTATCCTCAGCTGCTGTTGCTCTGTATATGGTGTTTCCATCAAATTAAAAAGGAAGTTTGTGTCCTTAACTGTACCTAATTCAGTTAATGTATTATAAATATGCACACGCAGACAAAGAAACCTAAGATACACAGAACTGAATTTCTCCAACATGAAAAGAACCTCATTAGGAATTAAAATTAAGTTAAATAGGAACTCAAGGAACCAAGTGATTTCAACAAAACTTAAATTAGAAATTGCCAGAAAACCAGTTATTGAATGAAGATTAAATATTCACACTTTAAGAAAATATTCAGTAAATTTCACCACCTTGGTGTTGTACAGCATGTCAAAGAGCCCTTGAGAAGACAAACACTTCTTCAAAATAATAAATTTCCTCTTGTGTAGAGGTGGCAGTTTTCTAGATACTGAGTAGCATTTTCAAAAGCATTTAATACCCTAGGTCTCTTAAGCATTTTTATAATTTTGATCAGAGATTCTAGGAAGGGAAAATAATGGGAGAATAATCAAGAAGCTTGGCCAATTGCACCAGCTAGCTGCTCTCTTTACAACACCTGGACTAGTGTTAATCTGGACTAGACAATAAAAACAGTGATCTGGCCCATACAAAATTCTGGCCTGCCTGATTTTCAACCATTAAACACTCAAAATTTAGCACTTTAGAAGGTACAGAAGTACCCATACAGGAGTAGCTTTCTCATGCCAAGAACCAAACAACTTCATGATTTGAAAGATAAAATACTTGTGGACGTCAGCTGAGACAAGACCCAGAAACACCAAATATACATGTAATTCTACACTCATAGTCAGCCAGATAAAGAAAGGGATAGCTGTGACCGCTCTGAGGAGAACAGTCCTGTTGCCTGAGAGAAACGGAAAAACAGTACTCAGGTATGGGTCAATTAAAGACATTTCTTACACATTCTTCATTTTAACCAACATGCAAACTTGGCAGACTCTGAAGAGATTAAATATTTTTGCCTTTTTTTTTTTCTTCACCAATGATTAACAACACTAAGCCTGTGTATTTGTGAATACTTTCTAACCAAGCTCCAATACTTGTGTATTTTCCAGGCACAAAGGAGAATCATAGAATTGTTTTTATGTAAGTCAACCAAATGCGTTCCCCATTCACTAAAAATGGTCACATATTTAATAAGAAAAAAACTCAAATGCTATTCTTTTCAAAATAAGGGAAAACCAAATTGTTTTAACCATTTTTTTTCTATTAATACTCTTTCTTGTCAGTACTTAGCCATGTCTTATTCTTTGAGGCACGGAAGCGGTATTTTCACAGCTGAGAAGGTTTGTTTTCTGCAAAGTTTTGGGTTTATTCAGAGAATTTGGATTACCTATAGTTAAGTCAAAATGTTTGTCCTATCTGGTCCATAAAAGTTATCATGATATAATTGAGGTTTTAGCTATTTCTAACTAAATGAATTATAAAGACTAGTAAAGGACCCTACAAAATAAGAAGGCTATCTGAATCTCTAAAGTAAAGCATGAAACAACTACCATTATTACTTATTTACAGACTCTCATCAGTGGTATTAAGATTTTAGTCAGAAAAAAAACCCCGACACACTTACTTTAAAGAATAAAACAGTTTCATTCTTTGCATCTATCAGTGGAATTAAGCAATATGGTTTCCCTATGAATGGCACATTAACATCTATGACTTCAGCGAACCCAATGGTCAACCAAATCTTTTAAAGTATATGCATTAATCAATCATTAATTCATTTGATCTAAAGATGTCACTAGCATTCAAATAATCTATCCCTTATAAGAACATTTCTTCATTCATGGAAGCAGACAACAAGAAGCTGACAGCTGCATGAAACTTTACAGGTACTTTTAAAGATTTAACTGTTGTCTGGAGATAAATAGGACAATGATGTATAAACTGAAAGGTTTAGAAATGCAGAATCCTTACCTTTGAAGCCTTCTGCGAGCTCCTTTTTAAATTTGGTAGATAAAAGAGAGATCATTTATAAGTTATTGAATAGAAATAACCTATCTGTAGACATTTGCAAGCTGTTCACTGACTAGATACAGATACATTTTTCCACATCCTTCATTGTGATATGACAGAAGTTCCTCCAAGCTTCCCTTTTATCTTTTTTTTTTTTTTAAATGTAAGAAAATATAAATTACTTATAAAATAATTTGCCAGAAGATTTGCTAGAATGAGGATCCTGGCTGTACATTATTTCTTATGTACATGAACAAACAGTTGCCTGTTTAGTTATTAAAACTTCAGAGACATATTTTACACAGTAATAAACAAGAGTAATACCGTATTTCAACTCATTACTTCCTTCAATTACTCTGAAGTCTTTTATGGTCATAGATGATTGAACTACTGTTAATAACCAAAGATTTTTATTATAGCTCCACAACTAATATTTTTTTTGGTTACTCAGGAATTTTTA
The DNA here is from genome assembly GCF_000690835.1 of Fulmarus glacialis. Classification (NCBI taxonomy): domain Eukaryota; kingdom Metazoa; phylum Chordata; class Aves; order Procellariiformes; family Procellariidae; genus Fulmarus; species Fulmarus glacialis. The sequence continues at coordinate 4,937 of NW_009198225.1, forward strand.
CATGAAAGTGCAAAATTTGGACCTAGATTTTTATACAGTTAAATGATTTTAAATATGCTCAAATGCCTAGTTAATCAAATTGCAGAAATGTGACTACAATGGCAAAGTTAGGACCGTAACATCAGGGTCTCAATGTAGAGGATGAAAGACATCTCAAGAAGGCAATCAGCACCTAAAGTTATAGGGGACAAGTACGATTAAATGTTTTCATGAGCTTATAAAACAACCTTTAATTATGGAAATGGAAATTGAAAAGGTAAGCTTAACTGTGTTGACACAAAGGATATGGAAGTCCACGGTCTGAATGCTTTTTGCTGTTTTAATGTAATCTCTTGGTATTATCTTTTATTCACATATATGGAAGCAAATTTACAAAGAACCTTCTCAACTCATGCTTACAAAATAAAGCCGCTTTTCCCACATACCAGAGAATATAACATGTAAGAATGCCATTAAGTCATGGCTTTTAAATGGTATAGAATAGAAACATTAATATTTTCAGAAAACATTTAGGACAGATGTAAAGTCATAGATATCTTACTGGCTTTTTATCAGGACTTTGACTAAATGTGATGGAAAAAGCAAAATAAGGTTACGTTTTAACCCACATTTGCATGTGTAAGCATTTTCTGGAAGACATGTATGGTCATCAGTTGTCCCCCACCAGTCCCTATGTAACGGTCTAGGTAAAAGAGAGCATAGAAAGGACAGATTTACAGGTAAAACTCTTAATTCTCTTAACTCAAAAATAAATTAACCTGCAAATATAAACTACCTCACAACAATTTTAATTGTTCCACAACTTGATGTGTTACCCAAAGACAGAATCCCCAAAGACAGAAGGGATTAAGGTACAAGTAATTAGGAAAGCAATAAATATCAGACAGATAAAAAGCATGTGTGTGTATATATATTACATAAGCACACACAAATACATACACATACAAACAAGACAGCAATTAACATATTTAAATACCTATGTATAAAAAGCAACTGCGAAGCTGCACAAACCGCAGCCAGTAACTGTTAACACTGAAAGTTGCTTGAAACTTTAGGGAAGTAATTAACCTCCTGGCCCCCAGTTTTCAAGCCCAAGGAGCAGACCATAGAATTTCTTTTACAATTTATGAACAAGCCAAGGAATTTATATCACAGTCAGAGGATTCTTTTGCTGAATTAACCCCAGCTCCCTCTGACCCTAAGAAGTCATAAACCATCAGGATACAGCAGAGGGAGAATGTGCTATAGTGTTTCAGCTGACCTACAGAGCGCTGTCTCTGTCATGCCAAGGCTGGAAACCCAGATGATGAATTACAGAGCAATATGCTAGGTTCAGATGCAAACATCAACCCCTTCCCTCTATACATGCATAGGCAGACATGTTCACTCACCCCAAACCAGCTCAGTTTCTGCAAAAGGCCAACTACTGTTAGGGCTCATTTACAGAGTCTTACTCTAAGATAAAAGATGGAAGAAAACTGCTTATCGAGGAAGCATGCATACATCTGTGATTAACAATATTTAAGAACACATGCTGCATATCAAATAAAAGCCAAAAACCCATTGAGCTTCTCTTTCTGTATATGGATTATTAAGTATATAAAAAATACAATTCCAAAGCAGAACCAGGAGGGTACCCAAGAACCTCAAGTTTTATAAAGAACAGCTTTATAAATTAAAAAAAGAATAAAAATTGATACACAACTCTCTTTAAAAGAACTCTGCCCTGCTTTGTTTTGTAAACACAGAACAAAGCCTCTTATTCAAAGTAGCTAATAAAACAAAGTCTAGCTGACCATGTGCACAGAAAATGGGATAACACCAATGTCTGCACCAGGACCTCAAACCTAATCAGCTGTAATCACTGAGACATGAAGGTCTTCGCAATATTTACACTTATGGTGTACTGCTTAGTTGCACCAAAAGCTTAGCCCCCCCGCTGAAGGCTTATTCGCAAAGATGAATCATCTCTTGAAAACGGACAGTGGCTGGTTGTTTCACTTCTAGCTCACAATGAAAAGTGATACTTTGAAGTCTGACAAAAAAAAAAGGAGGGCACAGTTTTGAATTGATTAATTCAAAACCACAGGATTTAATAGATACCAAGAGCATGAAGTATTCAATACTGCAACATTTAGAAACCAAACATCCATCACTGAATGAAGTAAGTTTGTGGCCCCACTGTTTGATGAACTGAAAACTTCTTACTGCTCAGAAAACCCCTGCATTTTCACGATGCAGTGAACTTTATTACTAAAAGCCATCAAATGAGTACTCAACTTTTTTTGTACTGTTTGCAGCTGACACGGATTCCCTTCACCAACTACCCTTACTTTCTTTGGAAATCATGCAAGCTATTCCTCAGAAAACTGTGCTTCCTCAGGCCCACTGAACATTGGACAACAATTTCCTCTTGTGATTAGTCTGCATATATTATGATCATGAGCAGCTTGGCTGAAGTCTTCAGGTACAGCACAAGTCAAAACCACCTTTCCAGAAGTACAACATGAATCTAACTATGGCATTTTCTCACCAAACCTCACATAAGGCATTTTGCCATATAACTTGCCGATTTTTTTTTTTTTTTTTAAACCCCAAGTCACAACTTAGCAGCAACTCCCCCCTTTTTTTTTTTTTTCTTCTTTTTTCCATATTTCATCAGGATATCAAGAAATGGTCAGGAATCATAATAGAATGACATCAAAAACAACCATGAAAATGTATTTCAGTTGATTTTCACACAATTTTGTGAATCACAAAATTCTCCACTAAAAGTGTGATTGATATCACAATAGCAGCTAGACTGGAAGACGAAAGGATCAGAGTTTATTTATCACAGGTCATCATAAATGAATTTAGCAAGGCATTTTTCCTGCATTAGTAACTCTCTTTACAATGAGTGCTTCTAGCTTTTTAGGTAAAGAAAGAGGCCTTGAAAGTTTCCCTCCTTCTGCAGTGTTATTCTTTCATAAGTTGTTTTCACACTGCGTATTCCCGTAATTCCAATCCGTGTCATATCCTGGCAAGGTAGTTTCTCCCACCGTATTCAATTTACAAACGTACTGGAAATCTTCAGTGTCTTTTTACTTCAAGTAAGTTTAAAATGTCACAGTTTACTGTTTCTTGTATAATAGCGACTACAAATTTTGCAAGGCTCTATAGTCAAGGTTAGAGGTCTCTGGTGTGTGGTTTCATGAAACTCACCTCAGCCTAACTCCTAAATTTAGGAAAGCCTGCCTAAGAGAGCTGAAACATTAAACGTAACTGGTAGCAGTACATGTGTGAAAAGCATTTTCACTCAGAGAGCTATAAAGCATTTTCCCCAAGAGCTTCCCATATCTGCACTATCAACTTGAAAAACTAGGGCCTTTCTACTGTGTGCAAACTGATGTATAACATCGACAGTACACAGAAAACATACCTGAAGTTTAAAAAAAAAGGGCCTGTGAAATAAGAAAAAATAAAAGCACCACACTAGACTAAAGGCAATAAAGCAGACCTGCCTGCAAAAAACATTGGAATGTGAATCCAGAGATTTTAGTGAAGAATTAGGGTAACATTTTGATATTCCTTTAAGCATTGGGGGGAGGTGGGGGAAAAAGGGGTGGAAGAAGGGGGAATCTATAAAAGTCCTAATTTTCATGAAAGTCTAGTATGCCAAAATATCAGAAAATTCAAGAGTAATGTAGTTCCTTCTCATGGGATGGCAAGGTGAAGGTAAAGAAATATCCATAATTAAAACTTAGTTACAAAATAACTTCATGAAAAAAATTAACACAGATTAGAAGTCAAGGCAGTCATATTCCTAGAAGCCTGGACTGATGTGCTGAGTGACTAACAAACAATACTATTGAATTGCTTCCTTTTACGTCTGTCTACCTGATTCATTAAAGTACAGCCCGGGTAGATAAGTGGTTGGTCCTTCCAAAAAGGCACAGTCCCCAAGGGTTCTCTATGTCCTCATACCACATGCTTCATGAGTGTGGGGGTTTTTTTTCTTCCTCTCCTCTGCATCTTCAAGAAGTCAAAAAAAAAGAAGAGAAACCCACAGCTTAGGGGACAGAAGACTGAAGAGAAAGACAGAACAGGTGAGATTGTGCAGGAAGGACTTTGAAAGGAGTTGATAAGGTGGAGTTGTGGAAGAAAGAACAAGAATAAAAAGGAGGAATGGACAGAACTGCTGCATTGTGATTCTGGGTCTTGCCAGCTTTGACCTTCAGTGTCTTTTGTGTCTATGATTATAAGTATACGTGAACCACCTGAGCAGAATGCATATACACAGGCTTATATGTATATGGTTTTATACAGCTGCTATGAGGGATAAATGTTCCAAACATGGAACTTAGTAAAGAGTAAGAGCTAAAGAAAAAAGGCAATTTTAGCCTTTTACCCTGACTGCAGGACCACGATAAAAATTTGCTAGTGTCTATAGCAGTCAAATCCAAAAATCATAATATATCAAAAACTAGTTGTGCTGGTTTGGGCTGGGATAGAGTTAACTTTCTTCATAGTAGCTAGTATGGGGCTGTGTTTTGGATTTATGCTGAAAGCAGTGTTGATAACCCAGGGATGTTTTCATTACTGCTGAGTGGCGCTTACACACAGTCAAGGCCTTTTCTGCTTCTCACCCCACCCCACCAGCAAGGAGGCTGGGGGTGCACAAGAACTTGGGAGGGGACACAGCTGGGACAGCTGACCCCAGCTGACCAAAGGGACATTCCATACCATACGACATCATGCTCAGCATATAAACCTGGGGGAAGAAGAAGGAAGGGGGGACGTTCGGAGTGATGGCGTTTGTCTTCCCAAGTAACTGTTATGCATGATGGAGCCCTGCTTTCCTGGCAATGGCTGAACACCTGCCTGCTGATGGGAAGCAGGGAATGAATTCCTTGCCTTGCTTTGCTTGCGTGCAGGGCTTTTGCTTTACCTATTAAACTGTCTTTATCTCAAACCACGAGTTTTTTCACTTCTACTCTTCTGATTCTCTCCCCATCTCACCGGGGGGGAGTGAGTGAGCGGCTCTGTGGTGCTTAGCTGCCAGCTGGGGTTAAACCATGACACCAGTAAAACCTGTAATCTTAACAGGTAGTCTTGATAGACTGAAGCAATTAAGACTTTTCCAAACATAGTAGAAAGCCAAATGATTAAAAACAACAATTCTGTCATCTCCCTGCAAACCAAATTTGCTTATGCGAAGTGAATGGAATGTCATAGGAAGGCTATTTGTTAACTGATGCTTTGACTGCCAAAGGCAAATCTATACCATTATATGTTGGAAACAAATTATCACAAAGAAACCCCTTTCAGTTGCCTGCCACTTATTTGAATGAAAGCGTAAGTTCACAAAATTAAACCTATCAACATGACAACATGACTAATTTATTTTCAGTGTGTTTACAGAAGCACGTATATAACATGACAGGGAAACAGTAACGCAATCTGGGTGGCAATATAAAATAAGTTACATAACTCAGACCCAGGAATATTAGGAGATCAGCAGAACGAGTCAGATGTTGCAACGGAAAATAAATTTTGAGTTAAAGCATACTCAAGGTAGAACATTCTAATTCGGGTAACATGCAGGTTGTGATAAGGTCAGAAGTTACATTAATATGAAATCAGAGTTTCAAAACACCTTAGCTTCCATAGAGATGAATGAACTCATATTGTATATACATATAACTATTAATATACATATCACACACATATTCATACATAATTACAGTTGAGAATAGAATCTGGTTTTACACACGAAGCAGGTAAAATGTCTGAAAAAGATGCTGTGTTATGCCTACCTGTAAATTTGCATTTCTATTTGTAGCTAGACAAATTGTGGACATACTTACAGATACCTTGTTACATATTTAGAAAGTCTTCTCTGTTCATTACAATTAACAACACTGTACCTGTGTGGCTTCGAATATGAACTCTCAGTGTTCCATTGCTTGCAAACTTCTGTCCGCAATACGGGCAAATCTTCTCTTTTTCTCCTGTGTGAGTCTACACGGGGTGGGGAAAGACAAGAATGAAAGCTTCAGCATAGCTTTGAAAGAAGTGAAACATGGAATATTTTAACTGTATTGACACTGACCACTATTGTGTCCATATATATTTTATACCATCACATCAGGCGTAGATTCTAAGGAATTAGCTATAGGCGTTCCTTCAATTTTCTTCTAAAATTTCTAAACAAATCTCATTACTAATGGCAAAATAAACTGGCTTTTCAGCTCCTAAGTTTACTGTTTCCTAAATAGTTACTATTAAAAATGCCCAATTTACCTTCGTGTATTTTCATGATTGCAAGAATAAGACACCTGTTTTTCAGTTTGGTATCTGTGATAGTGGTTTCTAAACCAGCAAACAATAATTTGGTTACCTAATAAAATTAATCTTCACAAATGGGTCTGTTTTTAAAAGCTTTTAATTTCACAGAATTTTATTACATTATGAAGTGTAGTGAAAATAATTTACCTAACCTAGTATAACTTTTCCTGCTGCAAACTTGAACTGGAGCTTTAAAAGATCTCTATGGAGATTTGCGCGCATGATTTCTGCCACATATGAATGGAACTCAGTCATCAGTTCATCTGAAGTTTGACATACAACAATCCTTCAAACTGCAAATTCTCAGTGATTTCAGTCAACACAAATTGCATACTGGATCCTATCTAGTTTGTAATAAATGCTGGAATCAGATTGCATTTAGGGAATTGATCACAAGAAGTATATTGTAATTGTCACTAACACTAAATCATACACCGAGCTTGTCTTTTGAAATCAAGCTTTTAAGGCTAGAGTGCCTTGCTGATAGAAGAATTATTTCAAAAATGGAGAAAAAAATAATCACAAACTCTTCCATCCAACCTCTGTGGTGAACAGCAAGACCACCTTGAAGTAAGTTACATACACGGTTCTCATCATTTTTCATACTGTACTTTCAATGCCCAATTCTGAACTGAAGATTTATCAGCCTATTGAGTAACTTTTCCTTATAACTGTGACTGCTCTTTTAGTGGAGAATTTTGGATTACTTAATTTATAAGTGTTAACTTAATTTAAATGGAATAGGAAAGATAACACAATAAATTATATGTACAGCTGACAATTTGGGTTTCAAGCTTTGCACATGACTCTTCAGATAGGGAAATTAATTCTTATTTTCATGAAAGACATTGAAGTGATATAAAATTTTTCATTACAACATAAAAACCTTATCTCACATAGTACATACTATGCTGCAGCTCAAGGAAGAGTAAATGAGATATCAATTCAATACTGGACTTGCATAGTTTTCATTCCCTGATATTAGGGATATGAACATTAAATCCCTCTTGATTAGGATAGAGTTCTTCAGAAATAACTTATATCTCTAACAGCAACATTGGGGGATAGCAGACAGACAGCTATTAATTCATTCCAAACAACACACAAAAAAAAAAAAAAAAAAAAAAGGATTTCCGGGAGCAATACAACTACAAGGTTCACAAACATACAGCTAGTCCTAGTCTGACAGCAGCACAAAGCAATAGCAATTACAATTAAGAAGGAATAGGGATAAACGATAAACAGTAGCTGCTTTCCATTAAAATACAAATACATATATGTATATGGCCATTTTTAACGTGAAATAGTTAAGTCATACTGAATTTTTTAGAAAGGAATCTGAGTAACAGAAGTTTAAAAAATTATGCAGAGCTCATCAATGACTCCAGGTAATATTTTTGATTTTTGGATCTTATAATCCATCTTGGCAAGATCCTTCAGAAAAAGTTAATCTCAAATCAATGTATCAGTATTACAGGCTACGTGTGTTACTCAAGTGATTAAAACAAGTAGATAAGGATGAAACGGATTGTGCGTCTGAAAAACAGTTTGTTTCTTCCAAACCAATCAGTTTGTCTAATGAAAGATACTATGCCTTCCTAAAGTCTTGCTCCCCAAGAACATAATCAGAAACAAACCGCAAGTTTATTCTGTATACCCTTTATTTTTGAGTTCCTTAGACCAATATATTCGGGCTTGAAAAACAAATGTTCTTTCATACTCCTTATTCTAAAAGTAATATAACAGAAGAGAGGAAGAGTATCCTATAATATAAAGTTCTCTCCCTATTATAGCAAAACTCAGCTGATTTCACAGGCTGAACAACTGATGAATCAGGTTATTTGAATCTCAATCATCTCACAGTACATGTACTGAAAAGTACCAACAAGGCAACCCCATGTCATTCTAGTTCTTCTAAAGTACAGGTGAAAATCTTCCACTAAGTGTATCTGGGAGAAATACATCTTCATTATACAGTTATGTCACTCAATCACAAGAAACTTTATTTTCCAGCAACTATAATTAGTAAGTAACTTAATGCATATTAAATATGAGACTAGCAACATTTAAAACAGACTGAAGACAGAGACAGACAGCAAATGCATTTACATACATTTAACGGAAGACCAAGACCTTTAAAAGACCACCAAAGAAACCAAAGAGACTTTGCTCCTAGTTGGTTCCATTACTTTTTGCAATCTGTAAACATGTTAAAAATCAAACACTTTAAAGGAGGCAGTGCTGTCCACTACATTAGAGAATTCAATAGTCTGCTATCTGCCAATAACTTGATGTAGGCTCCAAAGATGTGTGCTAGTTCCCACACCTGTAAGACACAGTAGGGTTGGAGAGACGTTGAAAGACTCCCTTACATTTTTTCCTCAATTTTAAATGTAGATTTGTGTTGTAATGCACAGTACTCACCATAATCATGTGCTGCAAATATTGTACCAAGTAACTCAGTTACACTCACTTTTGTTATTACAATTTTACATGCATATATGAAGTGCATACTATATGGCAAATAATATATGCACTCTCACAATCTGCATTTCATGGCAACACCTGAGCTGATTTTCCTCAGCTGATTTGTTCTTGATTCAATTGTTTTCTTCACATTTCTTCCCCTAACATAAATCTTACCTCAGGCCAAACTAGTGCACAAGCTTTCTTCTAAAGTTTACCCCAGTTCCATTGCAGAGATCAGTGGAAAGGAGTATGGTAAGAGCAGTGCAGCAAGTCCCATCGGGCTACACACCTGATGCTGGAGTACATACACTGGATTTATACATATGCACCTGCTGCAGATTCTGCATGCCACCAATAACCCCACTATTGTAATAAGCATTTTAGAATGTTAAGCATCGTCACAGATTTCTACTGAAAAGCCAGAAATGCAGAAGCATTTGGGGATTTTATGTTTTTACTTTAAGGACACAGAAGGAATGAATATGATAGAACTGATTCTACTCACTTTTTTATGACTCTTCAGGACTGAGGGTGTCACAAAAGCTTTGTCACAGAGATCACACTTGTATTTCTTATGTCCGTCATGTACAACTTGAATATGAACATTTAATGTGTCCTTTCTTTTGAAAGTAGCATCACAATGATCACACTTGAAGGTTCTCTCACCTTATAAAGAGAAAAACAAGGTTTAAAGATACCAGATTTTTGTGGAAATACGCTAATGTTTATTGTTTCAGAAAAATGAATAAAAGCAACAAGGACAAATGAAAAGCTGGGTCCTGAGAACAGAAAGAAAAGAAGTATCACATCAGGTAAAAATGTCATTGGGAAATTAAGAAAGTAGAAAGCAGTCATCACAACAACATAGCCAGAATTGTGATATTAAATTCTATAGCCAAAGGTGAAATGGCAACCAGTGGAAATGGCTTCCAGTGAAACAGAGCACAGGTTTTATCAGCATCTCCAGTAACAGACTCTTTTTATGGTAACAAGCAAAAAGATGAAATAGGCTTCATCTTTTGAAACTTAAATGGTAAGACATCTTCCTGAATTTAAAAGAATTCTCAAAACAAGAAATACTTGCTTTGAGTAACCTATCTCATTCACATCAATAGAGGCAAACTCATATGATAACGATGAAGTAATTTTTAAGCGTTACAGCAATATTACTGTTCAAACTGAGCTGATGTGGTTGAAGGTTAGGGCAGAGGCCAGGTTAATATTGCTAATAGTTTTAAAATTCAATGAATTACCTAAAAGAGGGGAAGAGACATTGTATTCTGAAAATCTGCATACATCTTTGGGGGGGGGGAGGGGGGAAGTGATTCTTCAGAGAAATCATTACAATGAACCTTCTCTCTATCATTACTGTGAATGCAGAAGAGAATATTCTCTTCTATTTGTTAACTTCTTGATTAAAAGTTAAACATCTGCAACATGGCATTCATTCAGAAATCCACAGTCTAAACTGGAAATCAGGTGCCCATATCCCAAAAAGCTTTCCAAGCAGTTACATCACAAAGAAAGATCACCATAATCTAAGGACTATCCTCCACTTCTTATTTTTTAGAACACAGGTCTGATCTGCAGTCTCCTGATCCATATGAATAAGATACAGACTTGTATAAGCACAAGCTACTTTTTCCAGTAGCAATGATGCACATGTAGAGGTACACTTATTTCCTTGCTATAGCTCAATAAAGGATAAAATCATCCCAGCCTTGGTCCCAGTGCAAAGGCCAATATGAATGGAAATTGATTTCATTATGTTGCATATTAAAGCCGATTTGATGCTCCATGTTGAAGCACCAAAAAACTTTTTTCTTTATTATATATTATACATGTAATACATATAAGTGAAGCTTAACAATACAGTGGTGCCTGAAGTACCCACAGACATTCCAAAGCCTAGTTAACTGCTTCTCTCCCCCATAACCCAACCATAACTACCCCCCCACACCCCAAACCTCTCATTCTCTGTTGGTTTGGAAATAAAAGTGGTTTTGTCTTGGGTGACACAAGAAGAATATGCTAAAAGGTGTTAGAGTGTAAGTTGTCTTATCCTAAAATACTTTCAGTGTAGCTATTCAGAAAAATTTTCAAGGTCAACAGGGATGCAATTTAATATGCTGTTATGTGGAGGTTTAACACTGATACTGCTTCTAACTGTTCAGTGAATCACTTCAGTCCTCTTCTTGGGAACATGAGACTACCCTGCTAACAAAGTGAAGTCATTACTATTTTTACTAAAGTAACATGCACTTTTCTACTGCTTCAACAAAGGAAAAATATTCAAGTAATTTCTTTTAAAAGTTACTTCTTATAAGAACTTCTAGGCTTCATGGATTTTTTTTTTTAGGTAGTCATTTGTTTCTTTCCGCCTCTTAATAACTTCGCTCCAAGTCTGAAAATAAATTGAAAAAAATGAAGCAACACCAGACATAATTTGAACAAATTGCCATGTCTTCTGAAGTAAGAAATATTTGCATGATTTCCATAAATTTACATGATATCATTATGGTTTAAGACACAATTCAACATTTGCTGAGTTTCAGGAGGATTTGTCCTTTTTGGTAAAGTTTTGTTTGCAACCTTTCCTATCGTTTTCAGTACTGCACTTCTATTATGATTTGAGAAGATAAATGACTTTCAAACAACAAAAAAAAATAATAAGGTAGTAAAAGATCAATCAATTTTCAAATAAAAAACCTCCAAAGTCAGGGAATTTCATAACTAACATACTGTTCAACCATATCTCCTCTGTGTGTACACATTATAATACTCTTCAACTATACATAGTTGCAACGCCAACTATGTATTTAGCCAAGTCCTGGCTTCAGTTTAGCAAAATTTTTCAACATGCAAAGTAACGGGAAGCCTAGAATTGAGTATTTTTTCAAATGTTATCCTGGATGAAGGCAAATAATCAGTGTTTCTCCTCAGCTTCCTTATTTAGCAGAAACCCTATTCTCATTGTAGAAGAGCCATCAGAACACTATCTCCACTCACAGTTGGCTCACTGAACAGTCTTTATGTCTTGTCTTCCTTTTTTTTAAGCCATAGACAAAGATACAGGAAAATTTAATTAAAAAAAAAAACCAAAAAACAAACATTAATACACAACTATGGAAGGAGTTTCAGAAGGTTCCTCAACTTTAGGCATAAAGCAAAAGTCTAAATCACTTGCAACAAGATGTGAGTACTAAAACTCCCTGAGAAGCTCTGGAAATCCTCTTGTAGAAGACTGCAGAAAAAACAGAGCTACGCAACCTATCTAATGATACCTCATTGTTGTGATAAAGAACAAACAGATTTCATATGGTAAATGTAAGAACATACCTGTTGCTTAAGAACTATCACTGCCAAAAACCAACTCTTTCCACCGTCTTTGTCAGATAAGAGTAATATTAAAGTTACCAAATAAATTTCTAATATTAATTTATAAGAAGTAAAGAATTTCCACCATGTATATTCAGTCAACAGGTTTGCACTGTGCTAGATCAAGAGGTTTGTTACAAAATAAAATAGCAAAAGATATACATAGATTCTCTTCAGGCCTAGGCACTCTAGAGAATGGAAGTAAACAAGAAAGTATATCATTGACTTCAGCTCTTGAAACCACTGAAGGAGGGAAACTTTTTCAGACTACTTGACATAAAACTACGATATCAATATCCACAAATGCCTCCAAAGACGGAAACACAGCACTGACACAATATATCCTACAGTGGTTTCCCCCAGAAATACACAATGTAATGTGAGTGTCTTTCCTGGAACTGGCTTTATCTACTCCACTGATGCACTCTGCTTATGACAAAACAAGATAATGAAAATCAGGGCTACTTGTGCTTTACTTGAAATGAGCAATCTTTAGTACCACTTCTGCTGACCCCTGCAGAAGGAGCTAATTAGTATTTCTCTTACTAACAAGCATTCTGCACGTAGATTTTTACTCTGGAAAGCAAATATATATAAAGGACGATGTCCTTCTAAACCAATGTCATCCTGTTCATGCATGTCTCCACAATCCTAGACAACTGAATGACCCAAGTGAGAATGCTCAGGGTTACTTATTCTTGTTAGCCAGGTCTCTTACGGCCTCATGAGCTACTATTACCCAAGTATGAGCTACCATACACTTATCATGTATCATATATCCTTCCTAAACACTACAGCTGAGAATAAAGGGTTAGCCCCAGCATTGCCAATGACATAATGAGAACACAGTTACTAAAAGTATTACCAGCAGCATGCCTAAGAGAAAAAGCTTATCTTACTCTCAGAAAACAAGTTATGTTTACACAGCTAGAACCTAGGAGAAAAAAGAGAGCTTGGATTTTTTTTTTTTATTATTTGTTAGTTAGACATATTTGATCTTGAATTTTGAAAGTTATATCCATGATGCCTTTTCCAATTTCAAGACAGGAACACCCGAAAAATGAATTTATGAAATATAATTTTCTTCCAGTAAATTACGTTTGTAAAATAAAATTTAAGTCATTCTACATCATTCTGCAGAGTGCCTGCTTCTAAAACAACAAGAGGATACTGAATTTTTTAAAAATATATGATGTAGGCTGAACTTCAATTCTTCCTAGAAGTTTCAAGCTTCACAAACAATTTTTTCTTTCCTATAGCACAGAACAGTAAAGCCAGCTAAATACATCTAGAGATTCTGGTTTGTTTCTCTCCTTTCTTTAAAGAACAGGTATATTTCAGTGCTATGAGAGGGACTATCATCCAGCTGTAGCAGGACAATGCCTATAATTGTGAGTTATTTCAAATATCAGAAACTCATTATCATGGCAGCACAACTTGTCAGTCTCAGAGGTAGGTCATAAGGGGAAGAGTTCTACATTTCTTCACCGGGAACACAAGCTCTTCTCAGACAACAGCAGAGCCCCTTGTTTTAATCACAGCCTTGAACTAAAACCAACTTATTCTTCAGTTCATCCTAGTAACAACTTTCACTTTTCACTTTGCTATTGGTCTGTCAACACTTCTTTTATAGGACTACAGACAAAAGAGATGCAGTATGACTATAAAAGCTTTGCTTATATTCTGCTGTATTAAGGCTTCCTTGTTAAGTTGATCAGTTGTTGGTTTTTTTCTTCCCAAAAAAAGAAAAAAAGGTTTGAAAATCTTCCCTGTGATTAATAAAAATAGCAAATATTATCGGTTTAAGGCTTTCACGCATTTTGGAGACAGTTTTAGCAAAGATGGCAGAAGTTACCACCTTCAAACACCTACTCTGCCCCTCAGCGAGACACGTCTCCTTTTGCACTGAGGAAGACTGATTAGACAATGTCTGTGCCGCTGCAGTTCACTGTCTGATATTTTTAATATTTGCTTAAATAGTGGTGGTTCAGGAACAGCTAAACCTGCCACAAATCACAAGCCTAACTCAAAGACCTCAAATTTCCTGAGCTCCCATTCTCTTGAAAAAAAAAAAAAAAAAAGGTCAAAGTGTGTGTTTTTAGAGAGACCTTTACCAAGGCCTACAATTCTGCATACTGTGAATTACTGCTTTTGGATATCCTGCAAATGCTTGGTTCTTTAGAATACACAAGTTTTTAACTTTTTCTCCCCATCATTTTTAATATTTAACATTGGAAGAAGATTTTACAAAATTCAATGCTTTGTGAAACTGCAGAAGCTTTGGAAGATAATTGTAAAAGAACCAACTAAACACACCAGTCTAATAATTCATCTAACAGAAACACTGTTATACTGGATTAAAAAAAGAAAGGTTTGTGGTTGTTTTAATTATACCAACATAAATATTCCCCATATCAAAGCTTCTTCTAAGCTACAAGGATTTTAGACCATGAATATTTTCTAAAATCTAAATTGCTGACATTCACATGGTTGAATGGTAGTTTAGGGCTCTGTAAATATCAAAGGCGGAGAAAATTCCACCAAAAATAAATCTTTACACAGTCAGTTAAAAAACAGTAGAGAATGCCAAGAACAAGTTACTCATGAGCGAAAATGGCCACAACATTCCTCTGGGCTGCTAGTTCTATGCCAGAGGCAGGAAACATTAGCCTGGACTGGCACAGGAGAGAGAATCTCAGTTTCAAGCTCTAAACCAGATTACCTACAAAAGCTGAGTAAACCACCAAGTTATCTCTGCTTCCACTTCTCCTTTCTTAAAATGGAGGTGACACTATCATACTTAATGCAGAAAGAAATCTCTTGTCATTAGACCTCAAACCATTGCTATATTTTCTACAGCATATTTGGATTTGCATTTAAGTGCATTTTAAAGACAAGGTTTGAATTTGGTTCTGAATCTTCTAACTCCCTGGGGTTAGAGTTGAATGTTAAAACTAATTTAACATAGCAAGTTGCATATTGGAACAAGGTGCCATATGTCTGTTTTTCTCAGTCAAATGTGAGAACTGAGGAAGTTCTTTTTCCTCTCTGACTTAGCACTTACTGTTATGGATTAACAGATGTCTTTGCAGAGAGAATGGGGTTCGGAACAAAGCTTTGCATTCCTCACACTGGAATGGTCTCTCTTCAGAATGGGTCTGCAGATGAAAGACAACATGTCAGAGGAAAGGGTCAGGGAAATCAATTAGCTGTCATTACAGTAATTATAGCTAATTTTCTAGACTAGATTCAGGAGGGGATATCATAGCAATTTGAAACATCAGGGGATGAAGAATTAAAACAATCATTCTGCCATTATCCAGAATCCTGGAAGTCAGCATAGCAGCTACCTACTAAATGTACCTTCCCAGTCCTAAAAATGAGGTGTGCATATAAACAGAATCAAAAACATAGAATAACCAGGAAAAAAACCTACAAGGCTCAGTTGTATTGCTTCATCAGTACTAACACTGGCCTTAAGACTGGCCTTAAGTACCTATTAATATGAATACATGCTTTAAAATTAAACACATGTACACAAAACCCTTTTTCTCAGTTAAGTTTGAAGGCAAAACTGATCTGATTATCTCAAGATAGTATCTAAAATTTGGCAAAGAAAATTTCTCAAATCATGAGACTAGTCTCACATATCCTTGTTTCAGCTTCCTGTATTAAAAGTAAAAAAAAAAAACAAATACCACACCAAAACCAAAAAAACCATAGGAGCATCAGTACTGAGATTTTTGTTTGCTGTAGAAAAATTCATTGTAGCTGAGAAACAGCCTCAAAGGCATAAAATAAAATAAAAGGCTAAGCTTGGATGAATCTCTCAAACTGCAGAGTTGCTGAAGCAGGTTTCTCTTCTGGAGCTTAGGAAACATCCAGTTTCATTCTACTTCTGTAAATTTCAAAGCACTTCCCCTGTTTCCTAGCGTTATTGAGTGCTGTCCCACTGTAGATAGTAAATTAATCCATACAGTTTATCTACCCAATTTCCTACTATTTTTGCAAAGGAAAGCAAATTTTTAAAGCATCAGTGTCTAAACATTCTATTAGCTCAAAAGGACCTTAAGTAGAAGCTGCGTGCCAAGAGGAAAAGGGGATGGACACTAAGTGTTTTACAATATGCACGAAATTAGGTAAAAGAGTTAATTTTGTAGACTAAGGGTAAATATTAGCATAGTACATACTTACATAATCTATTTCTCTTATTCATAATATCATATGACATTTATAGCTATCCCTTAAACTACAGAGGAAAAAAAGGGACTGTGGGGAGTCAGCATAATTATTTAGATGTAGACTGAGGGCCTTGAACCTAGATTGACTTTAACACAAATGTCCTCTTACATACACAACGGTACCAGAACATTAGAGTACTTGCAATGGTATATAGAGGCTTTGGATTCAAAGTCAATTCCTTGACCTCAGCCTATGTCACTTAAAGCAAAAAGGCAACTGGAGCACCATCAAATGTGTGGAATATATCACAGGTTACATAAAATCCGCTGAATGTTTCAGTCCAGCTTCTACAGGTTTACATCACAGTTTGCATTAGTTGACACCCTGCTTTGCAGTTTCAGCAGTCAGGCCAAGGATTGACAGGACATGAAGAGACTGAACTACCTTCTCACCTCAACAGGTGGTTCCTCCAGAACAGGGTTGAGACATATTGACGAGACACTGTGGGGAAGCTCGCAGTGCTGCTGTCTGTGCTGTACCTGTTCTGTGGATAAATAGAAGGGTTCAGTCTCTAGGGCTGTCAATCTGGCACCTTTCACGAGCGCAAAATTCATGTTGTTTATTTAAAAAATGCCCTGTTTTAGAACACTCACCACTTGAGTGATAGTACTGAAGAGCACAGTGATTTGTACAGAATTCCTTCTTAGCATCTCTTTGACAGTTCTCCTAGTCTTTTGGTCAAAATACAACTATTCATCTGCACATCTTAACTTCACTACAAATTAAAAATACCTAACTGGGCATACCCACATGCAACGGTACACAGATCATCTGCCTCTTTTGTGAATGGTCCAGAAACAAGCTAGGTCTATTACAAAAAGACATGCAAATCTCAATGACGCCAATATCCCCCCAAACGAGCATGTTAGTTCTAATAGTGTCCTTTTTTGTCCTACTAATAGGTTCCAAATCAGAGATGGCTTCCATTCAGTCAGAGCAGGGGGCAGCCATACGATCAAAGCAACTGAGGATGGGCTCTTATGGAATATTTCATGGCAGCCTTTCCTACCATAGCATTTGTGGAGGCTTAAACTCAGCCCAAGGCTACCTATTCCCAATAGAGAAACTGAGGGAATACAGTTGTTTCAATTCATTATGCTCCCCAGGACCAAACAACCCTGGATTAACCATAAACCCTTTAAAATCCTGTGTCTGCTGACCTATTTCTGATCACTGTCACATCCTCATGTTTTATTCTCTGAACTCATCCTCTAGACATCGCAACAAAGGAGCAGATGGAACAAAAACTTCGCTTCCTCCTGTATGGAAGTAATGTGGCTTTTATGGCAATCCAATCTAACCTGGATGAAAGGTGACTACTTTTATCTGTAGCACAACCCAATACCATATTTGCCTCTTAATTTCAGATACTATTCTCTTGCCTTGTCACAAAAATGGAACCGTATTCTTCATATGATCACTTAGTCATATAGTCTGAGCTTTTTCGAAAGACATCTGAGCTAGTTCCACATCGCATAACACTTCCCGGTGCTGCCATCTCCAAGCATGTGACAAAGCAAGCTTGCACATGCACCTACACAGAGCAGTGTAGTACTTGTATGCAGAAGCAGCACATCAGAGAGGTACCACAGAAAGACTAACAGTTCCTACCTCTCAGATCTGTAGCTGTAAGGGTGTATGTAACGAGTGCTAAGTCAGGGTTCACATCACAATGCTCCACTGAATAGAGCAGATACACTCTTAGCAACTCCACTGTCTATCTCCCAGTGAAATCCTGTGAAATGTCAGGAACTAATCTCCTTCTGCACCTTTGAAATGACCCAACATTCACCCACATCTGAAAGATCTTTAAAAGCACATGTTGTGGGAGCCATTTTTATTCTGATACTTCCAACACAAAATCAGATTAAATAACCCCCATAAAGGAATCACAGAAACAACAGCAACAAGAAGCTTCCATCTAAAACACAAAACAAGAATTCAAAAGCACAAAATGTGTATGTATCCTGTTTCTTATTATAAATAAAAAGTATGTAGCTCTACTGTAAAACCTAACGAGTTTTTTCAAGCGTGTTGCTCTCAAACTTGAAAGCATGTTTTCTGTTAAATGCTGTTGATTTAAGTGTTTTTAACTACTATACCCATCATTCCTACTGCAGGTTTCTAAGCTCCCTGCTACTAGCACAGTAACTGCAACCCAGAACTCAAAAAAGCACTCTGAAATTATTCTGAGTCCAACTTCTCTTCCTCCAAAAGAAAATGAAACCTAGGAGGACATCTTAAAGGAATACACATCTAACGAATCATTAAAAACCCAAGCTGAAGAAATACATAGAAGTATGATACACAATAAAGGTTTAAATTTCCACTGTTACTGGATCGACATTCCTGTGAATAAGCAAAAAAAACTATCGTCCTCTTCCCCTAGTAGTAGTGCAGCCCTCCCAAAATCATGGCACTTAAAACTATTTTGGCATCCCAAACTACCACATGCTTGACTTACACCTTACAATTGGTTTTGTGTATACACATCCCCTCCGTTATCTACTGCCTCTCCGTGTTTACATTGTTTACTCAATGGAGAGAGGCGTGTCTAAAAAAGCAATTCAGGACATCTATGTCAGTCTCCTGTCTCTCATGCTCACCTTTTCATTTAGCAAGTGAAATTAGAGACCTAAATGTGGATGTATGAATATTCACAGCTGTTTGGGTAAACTTTATGTAAACACAGGAATAAGTTTGTTTCATTATAGGACAGGGTTGATTTACAGCCAGTAATATATGCAAACAGTTTTGGGAAATAAGTACTCCAACATGCTTTATGGAATTCTGTCAAAATTAGGTACTCACTAAATCTGTCTAAATTTTAGGATTTTTCCCATTAAGTGGAGCCTCTAATCCTTGCTTATGCTAGTGGTGCTGCTGCTTTAAACACAAAATTGGGTCAAAGTGTTTACTCATTCATACTTAATCCTGAAGTCTGTTTTCAGCCCAAACTCCCTACCAGTCATCAACTGCAAATTAACATAAGGAAACATGTAAAAAGTATTCATTTAAGATATAGAAGTATCTTTCCAGATAGTATTTTATACATTTTCCTTAGAATATATCCAATTTGTGAGATTCTGCCCCATTTTCTTAATAAAGTCTAAAACATAAGATACAATCACAGCATATATGGGAGCTAATCTTGTCCTTCAGCAGGCTTCTGCATGCTTTCTGTTTTAGAAAGTCATCACCATTTCATCCTACGAGAGGCATTATTATTACTCTTACATGATTTATGGCTGGAAGTGCAAGAGATGGTGCAAAGATCCTGTGCCAAATTCCCAGATGGCATATAACATGAGCCAAACTGCAAAAGACTTGTAAGTATGGGTATATCAGTTTCGTCAGAAGGGGGAAAGGAAGGGCTAGTATTTAAAAAATGTAAAGGTAAAAAAAAGAAAAAAGAGCAAAGGGTTCCAAATACTGGGCACAAAACCAGACAGGTAATTTTTTCTTTCTTTCTTTTTTACAGTCTTGTAATTCTGAAACAGCAGTCATGGATACAACCTTGCCATTAAAAATGTAACCCCAGGTTAAAAATAATGACAGGCATAGTAGAAATTAGGCCAAGCAGATTTGAGCTTAAATCAACAGAAGCGGAGCATCCCTTCATGAGCCTATTTTGCAGGTAATGTTTCTTCTGATGTTGTTTTAATGTGTGAACACTACCCAGTGCAAATCCAGCACAGTTTGAAAGCATCTGCTGCTAAGTCCAACAATGACTGCAACAGGACTACACTTGTTTTAACCAAATATGGTATTTAAAAAAAAAAAATTTGAAGACATTTTAGATCAGTTACGTTTTTAACTTGATAACCTAATATTAAAAAAAAACCCCAACAAAAAAAACCCCAGAAAAGTCAAAATGGGGATTTATTTGATGCTTTTAACCAAGCCACTGTGATTCCCTTCTGCTTATTTCACTTTTTATTTTTTACTAGAATTCATTTAGTATTTTGAGATTTTGGATATAACAAAGAACACTAAAAAAATACATTCTCCAATACTTTAATCCCATGTTTATAAGCATGCCAGAGCTTAAGGATGAACCACTTAAAAGAAAAAAAAAATCTGCAAATCTGAGGCTGGCAGACCTGTAAACAACAACAGCAGAGTGCTTTACCTTCTTGTGATTCTTGTAAACATTTCTGTGGGCAAATCCCTTTCCACAAAGCTTGCATTTATAAGGTTTATCTTCACTGTGTATTATTTTGTGTGCAGTCACTTGATCAAGTCGTTTGAAGGACTTATTGCAAACCTCGCAGGTGTAGGGGCGTTTTTCTGCAGAAAATGAGTGGGGGACATTTAATCTCCTGTTTATACAGGGGGAGAAGATGAAAGGCAGAGACAGTCATCTCCTCAGAGAGATTTCTGCAATTAAGTCAACCCAATTAAGATTAAACCAATTAGAAAGACATCTAATGCCCTTTATGTTAGACAGTTAAGTCACTTCACAAAAGATGAGCCATGGTGTATCTCAAGAAATTGGCACATTCTTTGCAATAATCATTGCTAAAACTAAATTCTGATTAATTAGCTTAAATCAAAAGAGAATGACTTCAAAGAGGAAAACTCTGTTTCCAGATTACAAATGTGAAAGAGGGCATGACAGTTTAAATGTTTTAAAACTTAATTAACAATATACATATTAGCTTCCAAAACCAAAAGTTCCTATGCAAAAAGCCTTTATGCTTCAACTGGTGACTGCAACTTAACTACATTAATGCTCATCCAAAAGTGTCAAAAGAAAGCTAGGAGCCTCTGAGATATAGATTATGTTACAAGAAATGAGCTTTTGGTGCAGACTGATACCAAGAAAATAGTTCAATTATAAGCCTATGCAGCTGTAAAAACCTGCATTTTTTAAATGCTAATGTATTTGACAGAACAATGTTTGTTTCCATTGTGTTGGGTGATGTTTCTAATCACTGGTGAAAGACATAGAAAAACTAGATTGCAGTGATCAGAAATCCTGGCAGAGCCAGTTTGTGTCATACTGCCAAACCTATGGACAGGCCAATCCCCGCTCACAGTGACCTGTTCTGGCAGACAACAGGCACAAAGAAATATTTGTGTGTGGTCTATGAAACGGTGTGGAGTATGAGCTGCTTTCCTCTGGCTGGAAACTTTGTGCATGAGTCCAATGAATGTTTCCCTTTTTATCACAGATCTCTGTCTGACAGCATACCCCAGCACCCATCCTCTTCTCTTCAACATGAAATTTCAACCACGGTTCTTAACTTCCTCTTTAAGCCAAGTAGCAATCTTTTGCCCATCCCAGCTAACTAACATCATCTACCCCAGCTAGCATGAAAAAATAGCTTGACAAAGCAGCAATAGGAAGAAGACTATAGCATTACACTCGGATTTTTGAAAGGCTTAGAAAGGATAGCTTAGATGGTTTCCTTGGAACCTGAGATCTGCTTGAACGGCTCAGGACAACCCAGAATTCATCAAGCCTTCTACAAGAAACTAATTCAGGTAAAATCCTGTATACATTAAATACATGTACACATATATATAGGTTTGTGTTATTTTTGTACGTTACCTGAATGAGTTATCATATGGCGTTTTAGCTGGTTAGCTGAAATAAATTTCTTGTCACATTCCTGACACTCAAAGATCTCATGGACCTGCAAAATGAGTGTTTAATGGTAATTAAATATGTGTCTCAAACAAGGTAAAACATCTTACATACACAGAAATTCTCTAACAGACCGTAACTATTTCTTAGCTAGTAGCTATACTAATACTTATGAATATTCTGTGATTTCCCCCTTGCTAGTCCCTTGGTGAACAACAGTATCTCTCAAAAAATAAATATTCATAATTGCAAACAAAAAATTATCACTAAAACTATATTTAGAAACACAGGGTATGCAAATTTGCAATACTAGATCCATTTAAAATACCATTATTATGAAAGCATTAGAAAAACACGATACAGTAGATGCAGAATACCTTTTCAGAACATTTCCTTCTAGTCAGTAAGACATAAGTAAAAATAACACAGTAACTACTTCATAACTGCTGTAAGAATTTTAAAAAACAAGTACTATCAAACTGTTTCAGGATTGTTTCTCTTAAAAGCTTTTAGAGACAAAACAGTGGAGGGGCAGCAGTGTCTCTTAAACTGTAAATGCAGTAAGCATTAGCGGGATTTTCAAAATCACAGCACATAATGTCATCAAGGACTAAATGTTGGAAAAACAGAAGAGGCAGTTGAGAGCTGCAACTTCTGATACTCAATTAAAAAAAAAATCCTGTGTTATTTATTGTTCCCCAAAATCTCAACACATACAAAGTTCGCCACCTGTCAAGATTACCATTCACGTTCCACTCTGTACTACATTTGCCATTGGCAGCCTCCCCTTAACCTAGTTCCAGTGCAACCGAACACACATTTCAGCTTTTTGGAACTGCAGCCTTAGACAGCAAAACTTCCGGGCAGAGCTCACATTTCATAAAGCTTTTGTGGAGAACATTATAGACTTTCTGTAGGAGAATCTAGCAGCTAAAAATAACAAATATTAAAGGTTCAACACAACACTCTAATGAAAAACATTTGCGGACAGCACAATAAAGAAGCTCAACTAAGACTTCCACTTAAAACAAACAAACAAACAGAGATTCTCCGTAAGTATTCTGCCTCACCATGTTTTCATGCTGCTACCCACAAACTAACTTTAGAGCAAATTAAATGTTTTAATAAACTAAAAAGTGGTTATGCCATTTCCTACAATCTCTGCAGACTTGCACACTTTGGACAGTGACACTTAACGAAATGCTCAGACAGAATCAGGTAGTAAGCCCAAATGAAGATCATTCATTCTAAATATTCTGTTTACCCACCTGCATTTCAGATAAATTTCTCTTATATGCACACACAATCTACTACTCTACCCCTTCCCAAAAGATCTAAACTTTTACTTAGATTGTTAACTGAAGTTTACATAATTCTGCAACCAAGTGCTATCAGAATTCCCCCCAACACAATTATCTGAAATAACTTGTAAGGTATTCCTAAACATAATATTTAATACATCAGAACCCAGACTGTGCTTTAACACTATACAAGTGTCTGATTTCAACTTACAAGCATTGTTTAATAAACAGTCTCATTGAATACATTTGCATCAAAACAGAGACTTCCATGCGTGTGCATTAAAAAGCTACCGCTATCAAATATGTATTCTATAGCTGATACTCTTTAATCAATGCTTTAGAAAAGAATCAGACACAGACTTGTGTGCACGTGCATTAAATAGCTGTTGCTATCAAGCATATATTCTATAGCTGGCACTCTTTAATTAGTTCTTTAGAAAAATGCACAATTACATGGCAAAACAACAGCAATAAAATACAGCAAATATTTTTATGAATAATGATATTCAAAAGGATTTTCATTTTAAGAAAACGTGTCAAGCAACACGCACTATGAGTATACAGGCTATAATACCACAGACAAGTGCTCGTGCAATGACTTATTTGTATAACAAAATTAGTCCCATTAGGGGACTGTTACAGCTATCAACATAAACCTCCGTTACATTAAAGTCAGAACATACTTACAATTGTTTCACAGGCATTTGAAGAGCTACACCTTCACATAGCAACTTCCTAAGTGCTATACAAAACAGCACGCATCTGAACAAGATTAATATATGCTCAGATAAATATACTCCCTCACTTACAGGACTGACGATCTTAAAATTTTCATTGGTCTACTGAAAAGCAAAAGGTTATTCAAAAGAGTTTTGGGGGTGAAACTGAGCTAAAACTTTGAAGATACAAGTAATCCATGATCAGCTTTTCCAAAAACTAATTTGAATTTCAGTCTACCACTGCAAGAACTGGATGAGACTCTGTTGGAAGGCAAAAGTCAAAAAAGCTTTACTGCCTTACACTCACAGGTGTCCTTAATCTTCTTTCTTAACAGGAGAATTAGCTACTTTACCATTGAAAACACCTGCCTACAAGAGTCAGACACTCACCCCACAGCTGAACAGCCAGAAAGAGATATACCCACCCAGTCTACCTACAAGTACTGAAAGTGTAGCACTATCAATTCCGACTGCATCATCCTGGGAAAAGAAACCAGCAACGCTGGGATTTGTTTGAATTTTTTTTCCCTTTCTACTTACAGAACAGTAGAGCTTCAGTGGAGAGGCCTGGCAGCCTGTGCTATTCACATGTATATGCTCACTTTTAAGTTTAAGCTCCTGTGAGCAATTAAAATCCAAAACATGAGACACCTATATTCAAAGGTACAAAAGGAACCCTTTAGCAAGAATCTGCATCAATGAAGACAACACTCCCCTCGCTTGCTTGCTCACTATTATCATCCTTGAATGATTGAATTTTGCATTTTACTTAAACTTCAGAACTTAGTATCAGAATATAATTCAGATGGTGTTTCATTTGCTCTGGCAGTAGACATCACAAACCTGCAGAAAGGAGATTTTACAACAAACTTTTTAATTCTATTACCCAGTCTTCTGTAAGCTCCCATACAGCATTTCCTGAGTCGTGTTTGCCGGGAATTTTTTTTTTTTTATACTACCATATCACTTAGCAGCCCAAATCATGGACTACTATAAGTATCAGATAGAAGGATGTCACTTTACAATTGGAGGATAAGACAAAAGAGAACAGATGGACATAGACAGAACGGAAAACAAAAAGATATTGATCGCCACAAAAAGCAGTAATATCAGTGGATCAACATCATAACTGTTGCTAAAGTTTTGTAGGCATTGTGCAAGAGGAGGGTATTATGGTAAGTAGTTTTGGAAATCAAATATAAAATAATAAAATGTAGATCGGACTATTCTGGGTAGGACTGTAATCACTAAGGAAGACAAGATCAGAATCCAAAACGATTTTCACACTCTGAATGAAGCTCCAAAACACTCAATGTTTAGGAAGGAGAAATCAAATGCACAAATGCTACGTGATGACCAACAGTTTACATAGCACCACTACAGAAAACATTAATGAATTCCAAATGAATTCAAAATCTGAATAACAAGATTGATGCTGCTGTTAGAAAGCACTGTCATTTTGAGATGTATTAATAGACATATTCTCTGTATTAATAAACTCAGGACAATCATTCCACTATACTTGGCACTACCAAGGGCTCAACTAAGCATCACTGCTCTTCTTGTTTGGGCAGCTGACTTCAAGAAGCATAAAGGTGAAAAAGGGAATCTACAAGAACAAAAAGCTTACTAAAAGAAAAAGTAGTCTGGAAAAACAGATGCATGAAGAAAGGTTGAGATAACTGTGTTTGTACACCCTAGGAATTGCAAATGCAGTTCATAACAACTTTGCAATGTGCTAATTGTTACAAAGAAGACAGTGGTGAATTTTTCCTGGCATTCTCCCGAATAAGACAAAGAGCAATTAACTCAATTTGCAGTAAAGAAGAAGATTTAAGTAGGACATCAGAAAAAACAAACACTGGACTAATGAACACATTTTAAAAAGTTGATGGCACTAAAGCTGAAAGTCAGAATACAAAGCGACGCCTATGGAGGTGGCAGAATTTTCTTTAGTGGAACTTTTCAGGAGTCGAGACAGTGCCTATCTAGGATGATTTAGGCACATGCTTACCCCCCCCCCCCCCCGCAAAAAAGAGGGGGCTAGAAAACCTCCTGAGGTCTCTTCCAGCCCTACATTTCCTTGAATTTATTGCGATAAACTAAAAAAAAACCAAAAAAAACAAAAAAAAAACAAAAAAACCCAACCAAATAACCCAAGAGGGTAAGACTAAGGGACAGAAGAGGATGACAACGAAGTTTAATTATGCATGGCAAAGAAAGGGCTTATCTTTAGACATTTAAGGCACAAGCAATCCGCAAGACACACAAACCTAAAAATGGGTTTAAAGATGACATGAAAGCTGCAGATCTGAATGATCGTGTCTTCAGAGAGTAAACAGATCTTTTAATCTCCCCCATAGCCAACCTCTTTAAATTCTTTCTCTGTGTTTGTCAGATTTCTCTCTTTCTGTTCTTTGGGCTTATTTTCTGTTATCTCCTACACTTTAGCTTTCTATTCTCTACACTTCCTATTTCTTTACACTGACAGGAAATGGGTGAAAAAACCATCTCTTTTCCTCCCTGTTTCACTATTATTTTCTTACTGTTTTTACTGCCTGCCTAAATATTTTTGGCAATGTAGGTGATGGATCCTGCCCCACTTCCTACAAAAGCAAAGTAATTCAAACAAACAGAAGGCACGAGCCCTACATGCAATCTCCTTCACTATCTGATGTAGGTGTGTGAATCCGAGATATCTATTTTCTGGATGTCTTAAAAGAGGAGCCAATCAAGAAGAGGAAATAAAGAAGTTTCATGCACAAAATCTTCGTGGTGATTCTTAAGATAAGTAAGCGCTCAACTGACCTACCATCAATGCTACTTGAAAAACTTGTTAGTGCATCATAGTGTCTGCACAGAATTACAACTACTAAAACAAAACAAACATTTTAATAAAATGGACACACTAACAATGATCTTTTGCACTTCCAGGGCCACCATAAGGTGCAGTGATGAGTAAAAATTGTAATTACAAGTGGCAAGGCATACCATGATTTGGTCTGAGGAGTAACAAAGTATAGCCCTGTTAGACAAGAAATGCAGGGCATAGTAATACAAGCAAGGAGAAAAACAAATTAAAAAGGAGGGGCCCCACCATTTCCTTTGCAACAGCATATTTTAATTGATATCATCTATATCCTCAATGGATTCAGGTTATAACCAGGGCATTATTAAAGACTTACAGTTAATCTGATAAACAGTACAATGTAGCTTTTTGTAAAAACAGAATCTCCTGGGTTTTTGTGATTTATCAAATTAATCTTACAGGGACTTCCTTTGGGTATAATGGATTCAGAATCTCATATTCATAGTCCATCTGTATTTCTGTATGAACCCCTTTATTTCCAATAGATGCCTTTCAAACTGTTAACCCCTCCTATTCTGGTTATAAAAGATTACAGGCGTAAACAAAAAGACATTAAAAATTTGTTTTTGAGGAAGAAATTTTTTTACTACTGCATAACTAAATTACAAATAACACCCTTACTGATATGTCACAAAGTAATAAGAAAGACTGATTGTATTTTGTACAAAAACTGAAGGCTCATGAACCTATTTTATGGTCTGTATGTATCCTATCATTACATAACATACTTTTAGATTTAGCTTAGAGTTTAAGAATGCTGAAGAACAGCAGGCAACTTTGACTTAATGTTGGAATGCGTAAATTATACAAGCACAAACATCTTTGTATTTGGTAAAAGATGCATTAAAACTTTACAAAGATTTTTGGTTTAATCAATTGTGATTACAAAAATAAATACCCACAATAAAATACATTGGTTTTGTAACCACAAAAGAGATTACCCAAAGGTTTGCGTTACAGCAGCTTTCAAGTGACCTAAGCACCACAGTCTCACATCTTAGTGAAGTCAAAGCCTGCTGTGGGTTAGCCTTCATCTTACTGACCTTTCGATGCTCTTGGAGATTTGTTGCTGAGGAACATTTCTTATTGCACACTGAACACATCAGCTTCTTCCTAGAATTTCCTGAAACAGAAACAAAATACCACCAACATCTTTAAAAGGAAGTGCTAAGAAAGAACCTAAATATTTCCACTGAGTCTGTGACTTTTCACAGGTCATTTGACTGACATAAGATTTTTACATTGTATCCCATCTTCAAAGTGTTCCCTATCAGGAGTTCTCTGTGGGTGTCCAATAAACCAGTTACTGATGGAATGTAAGTCAAGAAAACTAAAACAATAAAGAAAAAAACCCTTCAAATAGATGTTATCACACATCACCAACCCAATATGAAGAGCACAATTCACAACTAAGAACAACTCATTTTATAACTGAACAGTTGATTTCTTCCAGAAGTCAATACAAGAGTTAGTGCAGCAATGACAAAAAAGATCCCAAACTGAAGTCAAAACCACCATTTCCCACTTTTCTTTATTCAGAAAGCATTAAGCATTAAGCATATATTAATGATATATAAAATTATATATCATTAACTGTCTTTAACTGAACAAGACAGGGAAATTGTATTAGCACCAGATCATGAATTCAAATCTCATCTAAAATGTAGATTACAAAACAAGCTACAGGTCAGATACCAGATGTATTTTCCTTCCCTTTTCACAGTTGCTTTAGAAAGTGACAGAGCATTTAATTGGGTTTATCTATTATTTACCTTTTGAAATTCATTTTAGTAACCCACAAAGCTATTTTATTACAAGACAAAGCCACCACAAACCTAATTATTTGTTTATAATTACATGCCCATGCAAGATATTTCCTAGCTTATGTAAAAAATGTTCATATTACATTGAAGACTAAAAAGAACGGACACAGAACAAAAGAGGAGGTGAGTACTGCTTAGTCAAGCACAGAGGAAGTATGGATCATAAACAAACTCATCAGGTGGCTTCCAGCTCAATTTTTCAGACTCTCAGCATCCTACATCTTTCCTGCTCTTGCTGTCCTAAAGAATTCTTATTACATTGATTCTTCTTACTACAATGTATGTACCCTGTCAATCAATTGGCTCAATACTTAAATTTGTAGTATAAAAAAAGTACTTAATTTCACATATGCATTTGCTGCTACAAAACTTATGGTAAGTATTTATATATACTAATATACACATAAATACAGGAATACACTTAGTATTTCAACTCACAAGAACATTAATGAGACCTTTTCAGAGGAGAGAAGGGTGATGGTGAGTATCTGTTCATAGCTTTGCATAACGGGCAACACATGTAACAATCCTTTCTACTTGCCCTTGCCCCCAGGTAACACAAGGCAGGAAGGAATTTTAGAAGTGTCCAGCAACAGTAGTAGTTTATTTTCCTTCCTGCGCTGACACCCAGTTGTGATTTCTGTGACTCCCAAGTGGTAAAATAAAACCTCTGCTCACTGTGCAGGCAGAGCAAAAATATCCTCCAGGTGTCTGCCCCCAGTCATGTCTGGAGCGATCATTCAAGAGAATTGCGGAATTTGTATACCACTACATAACTGACCGTAGCTAAGCCTAAACATAACAATGCTCATGGATGAAAAAAATTCTTACTGATACTAAAAGAGGAGATAATCTTTTATAAGAATGGTTATGGAAGGGTTTCTGTACGCTGTAAGAGTTTGGCAGAAGAAAGAGGTTTCATGTAATGAAAACCTTACAAAGCATCTCAGTGCTGTCATCATCAACTAAAGACTGTTTTCTTTGCACTCTGGTGTTCTGCTGTCCCCACACATACTGATCTTCCATTGACATTGAGAGGGAACATGCAGAGAGAGCAGAATGCCAGAACTGAGATCTGCATTGTGGACCTGAGAGCAGTATTTTGCTCTTTCATGAAAACAGAGTGAAGTTTGATTCAAAACTATTGATTCACAGTGCACAGATATAAAAACGCTAGGGCCTAACAGGACTAGTGGATTGTCTGGTCTAGCTTCCTGCACAACAGAGGCTATAGAATTTTATGCAATACCCTCATCAAACCTAATCGTTTGTGAAGCATGTCTTCCAGAAAGACAACCCATTGTCTTTCCAAAATACCAAAAGATCAAGAACTCACCACTTCCTGTAGCAGTTTGTGCCAGTGGTTGATTTTCCTCACTACTGAAATGTTTTGCTTTATCTAATTATTTGCCTAGTTTAAACTTCCCCAGATTCCTATTACATTTTCTGCGGTAGACTAATGATTCATCTGGTATACAGTAATTTCTCCCTGGGGGAGGAGGAATAGTTACTCTTGCAATTAGTTACTTCTTAATTTTCTTTTTGATACAAATTAATCCATTAAAAAAGAAACCAAAGACAATGTTTACTCTGATTTGCAAATTTAAGGCTAGGAACATGTTAGAGGGTTTTCTTCCGAAGAAACATTAAACTCTTTCTTACCACTGTGAACGTTTTCTTTATGTTTTTTCAGGGCATCCTTACTCTTGAACCTCTTGCCACAGCTATCTGCCTTGCATATGAATCTGGCATCCCCTCTGCATGCCTCCTTGTGCTGTTCATAACTATATGGGATTTAAAAAAAAAAAAACAACCAAACCACACATAAAGCAGTATCTACAGAAACCAGACACGTAGCAAGTACACTGAGCTTAACGCATGCTGCACTGCAGAATTCCAAGACCACCTCATGCATTACTTACGGCAAATAGGAATGAAAGCATTTGACTTCTTTCACTGTTAGGATTCACATAAACTAACAAGCTTGAAAGCTAACATGCAAAGGGAGGCCAGCAATGATATGACAGCAGTCCAGTAACTCAGACACAAAACCTCGATTCTGAGCTGAAGGAAGTATTGCAAACAGAGCACTGAAAACTTCTTGAAGAGTCTCCTGGGCTGATATTCTCTGTGCACTGAAGTACACTAAAGAAAAATAAAAAATAAAAAAAAATAAGGGGGAAACACTCTACAACTTACACAGGCTTGCAGTAGCTAAAAACATGTATACAGCTCTACAAATCTTTAAGTAGGTGAGAAATCTATTTCATATGTGAAGTCTCCTGGAATTTAGGGGTACTAATCAAATGCATAAACAGCAAGAGTCAGGATCATACTACCGTATCCTCACACAGATTAATCTTACTTTGCATGATGTAAAAATTTACTTAACTAGCTACAGCACAAATCCAACTTCCACTATAGACTAGAAGAAACAAGTCTAAGTTCAAGAGAAAATATTTAATTGCCTCCACCAAATATTTCTGTGCTATATAATTTTTATTTATTTCCATGAAAGAACACAGAGCTCATATAGAGCTGCCAGTTCTAGGAATGTTCACATTATTCAGATGTAAGAAAGATCCATTTATTACAAGAGCAGCCTTAAGTGCATTCTATGCAATATAAGTCTGTTTCTTTCCAATACGAGAGAGTTAGATTAAATGTACTATCTATAATCACTTAAGCATCTAATGTACTATCTGTAATTAACTGTATAATAAAAAGTAATACATCTATTTAATTGCAAGCAAAAAATATATAAACAACAAAAGACGAAAACAGTTATGTTTTTGTACAAAAGTATAATTGTAAACCTTAGTGACAAAACTGCATATTTACACTATCAAGGACAGTAAAGATGTGCTCTTAAATCTCACATCTTTCATGTTTCTCTGGGTTTTTTTCCATCACCCAAATATTTAATTAAGCAAACGTGAAGTACTGTTTTTCCTGGTTTTTTGTCCTTCTAGATCACCATTTACTTTCTTCTAAATCTTACTTTAATTCTGTAACGACATCCACAGCTTAAAAATTACATCTCCTAAATTATTAAATAGTCCACTGATGGAGACCAAGGGTTTTGCACCAAACAGCAGCTCTGATCTGGTCTACAGTGTATGATTTTAAAACACAAAAAAATCAGCGACATTTTTGCGATTCAAATTGAAGTCTCCAACAAATAAAAGAAATTAACATTTTAAAAGACTAATATAAAGGATAAGGGTACAAATACATAAGCATAAAAATTAAATCTTAAATTGTGATTAAGCTAAGAGAAATAAATGATTGAATGAAATTGATTTAAATGATCCCTGCAAAAACACTCCTGCTTCTACTCACTGTCTTTGTAGAGCTTGTTTAACAGGGAATTTCTTTCCACAGTTTCGGCACTTAAATTCCTTTTCTTCACTGGGTTTTTGGTGCAAGGTCTGAAGATGTTCAGCTAGAATCTCCTGGCTGGCAAAACTGGATTCGCAGTTTGGGCATGCATGGTCCTCTTTACAGGTGAGGGTATCTGCATGATTGGAGGCGAAAAGAGTACAGGAACAGTTTTCAGGGAATATTTTGGTTACATTAAGAGAGACTCTCTGCCAGAAACAGATTATGCAAAATGGCATCACAAAATTCACAAAAGACATTGTCTCTCAATGCATTATAGACAGCCTATCTTGAGTGGATTACCATCAGCGTTATTGAAAATGGATGCAAAGTATTAAGTTGGGTATGAATCAGGCTGTTAGCCTCAATTAGTCATCCAGGTTGTCTCTACTTTGATAAAGATGCTGAGAATTCACCAGACAGCTCAAGTCACCTACCTTTTCTCAGACATCTTGCCTTAGGATTGGCTGAACAGCTTTATGAAAAGGTTTATTTCTCTCCCATCTAAGAAAGAGGGAAACTACACCTCTTAGAGTAAAAACTTAGCTTCCATAAGACTGAAATGAACTCCATCTTTAGTTCAAAAATTAATGGTAACTTCTCACGAAATCTAGGCTCACTCATTCACTCAGGAATTCACAGAACTGGCTGCTTCTTATTAGGCAAAGAAAAGAACCTCAACTGAAACCCAAATGAAGAGATAAAAATCATAAAAGAGCTCAGACTAAATCTGGGGAGCCTTTCAGTTCATCAATCCTATACAGTTAGTGTTCTCTTTCTTCTTTGTTACTACTTTTAAGCTCTCAAGTTATCCTATTTTTTACATATTGCTCACCTGCTATTTTTTCACCAGCTGGTTGCACTTCTTTATTGTTGCCACTGTCTTCATCTTCCTGGATAACAGTTACTTCTTCTTCTTCCTCCTCCTCTTCTTCCATGTCACTGTCCAAGTACCCAATCAGAAGTTCTGTGTCTGTTTCAATATCTTCCACAGCCAGATAGAAAATATTTTCCCCTTCCTGTTGCAAACAGTTAGTAGAAGCAATGAATAATTATGTCAGAAAAAAGTAAAATCTAGAGAGAAGTATGGGACCCTGAACCAATACTAGCCCTCAGCTATGGAAGGGCTGGCTCCATTCCTCAGGGAGCACAATGCTACAACAGCCTTTCTGAGACTTCTTTCCTAGTGAAGCTGCATGGATAAAGTGCCTTTCTATTCTGGTATTCTGGAAACATGCCCCTGCCTCACCTGTGAGGCTTTTCCAATTTGCACTGTAACCTAAACCAAGGTGAAGGTGGTGTTAAAGTCCTCCTCTTCTGCCACACTCTGCCTGACAAGAACTTGAAATGAAGAGTTTGTTTTCAAGAGTTTGAAAATGAAACATTCGAGTATTAGAAAAAAACCAAAATTTAAATAACCACCACAGCTTTAGCTCTGTCCCCTGTTGGCTGCATGAATTATATTCCAGCTTTCAGCAGCATGTTTACATACTGTTATTTTCTCTCTCTTTAAGATTCCAAGCCTTCTTCATGAACAGGCTTTCAACCCTAGCCAGTTATCTTCACTATCAAGTTAGCAGGTACATCTCTAAAACACTTTAAATCACTAGATCAAAACCTTCTGCTGGTTTAAATCAGTGTAGGTACACAGATCCACAGACAGCCAAAGATCCAGCCCAGATTCTGCATGAGAGGACAAACTACATAATAATAAGCTCCAAAACCTTCTCCACAATGAATAAACAAGCTTCCAAATAGATAACATAAGCTAATAACTTTGGTCTTTGACAACATTTATCTAAAGCTACCACGGTTGGCTGGGGGGAAGTGGAGGGGTGGTTGGAGCTATAGCAAAACCAGCTGTCTCCTAACCTTATATACAGAGCTGGGGTTTTTTTGCCATATGTGAACCAACTGCTTTAGGTACTACCTGAAGCGCCAAAGGACACTCATTTTTACGCAATGAAGACGTCCAAGTTCTATCATAAATCTTAAAGCTTATCCAATTAACATCCAGAAAAGTTAACTGAAGCTTCTTTATGCTACATGTAGCCATATATTTTGTAACAAGCTTCATAGCACAAGGACAAGATAATGATTTTTAATTTTTGTAATATACTAAGATTAATTTAAACTGTCAACAGGGACGTAGTATTCCTTGAGCTTTAGAAGGTCTGTTATATATTACACAAGATATTGTCACACAAGAGTGAAACCTATTTAATTCAATAGACTTGATACAGCTGCTGCTTTCAAGGACGCACCACTTTTCTGTCCTTACCTCAACAGCAGCATTTGAAAACAAAACAAATTACGCATCTTTTTCAAGATATATTCTGCAGTCCAGATATCTATCAGCATGCCACCCTAACTTTTGCATACATCTAGAAATTGGTGGGTTTCATATGCCTCTGTCAAGTTGCAGAGACCTTTAATTTACTATAGTCTAAACTCAAAACAAATCATGTACTGAAACTCTTGACATGAGGAAAAGTAAAAGGTCTTTCTACACTCAGTCTCCACTTAGACAGAATAAAACCACTGGGGTAAACCTCCAATATATCACTGTTTAGGATAACCTTATTCTAAAAGCAAGACAACCTTATAAATGGAAGCACATACCTACTACTGGCTTGCCAAAAAAAAAAAAAAAAAAAAAAAAAAAAAAAAAAAAAAAAAGGAAAAAAGCCATGTATCCCAGGCAAAAATGAAGTCCCAAACTTATTCATTAAAGAACCAAATAGCACACCTTTCAATTAGATCATACGTGACACATCTTACACCACACAGTAAATGTGGGAGAACAGCAACTAGAACTAATCATTCAGGTTAACCTAGACCAGGCACATGAATCCCAACAACCAAGTTCTGCTGCATCCTCATCATCTCTGCACTTCCCTCGTGCATCTGGGGCTTATTTTGCAGCTTCCCAGACATTTAAGAAAAAATTGTGGTGCTCATAACAAATGCCATATTCCAAATTTTTACCTCATAATATGGTATCTCAGCAAGAACAAGCACTTAGTGATAGCAAAACTCGGGAAGAGAAGCACTTAGAAATCCATGGAGAGATAAGAATGGTAGATCTTTTTGAACCTTAATATCACCACTCTATGCACCAGCTTAGTATTGAGAAAGCCTAAAGTCAGAAATGAGTTACCTTTAAATTAAAAAAAAAAAAAGGTTTCTGTAACCTTAGTGCTGAAAAGGGTCTAAATGATTTTCACACTCACAGTTGCTTGGTATTGCTGAGGTTCCTGTTGCAAAAATCAAAAATGTAATAGGTATAGTTCAAGGAATCTCATGGAGAAAAACACCTATTTCACTCTTCAGAAACTTCTCATTTTGAATTCTTCAGTAACCAAATACCTGAACAGCACTAGTATTCAACAACAGATAAATGCATATGACCCTGGAATTAAAAAATTCTCCTTTTTCCTACAAAAAATTCAAGAATCGAGCAGATTTCTAGTTCTCCCCTCTGAGCATGCAGGAAGTCAACAACTATGTTCATGTTACTTCTTATGCTGCGTAACAAATTAATCTTTCCTTTGTAGCACTCAAGCCACTGGTGAGTTTCAGGCAGTCCTGAAAACTGTCCCATAACACGTAAATTTACAAAGCAGCCTAACACAGTTTGTGCTTGCCTTCCTTGCGTCTTCTTCTCTCACTCTTACCTTTTAGATAGTCCAGTTTTACTACACTTCTTATAGTACTGTCTCTCACATACTAATCTTCCTCTGAAGACATTTACTGTTGCTGCACAGGAGTTTTTTACGTCAAGATCAGCCAGGACATCATTGAATTATGCCACACTAACAAACACACATTTATGAAATATGACTTTAAACCACTCTACCACCTCACAGTAAATATTCTCCTTCACATTAGTTTTTGCTATTCATTATTCTAACTCACTGTTTTCTAAGCTACAGCAGACCGTCTCAGTGTCTGCTTGGTAATGAAAAAATATTTGAATTTAAAGCTCTAGCTGGCTGCAATTCTGTTTATAAAACAGTTCTGATGTTAACAACAGGATCTATTTTGCATAGTAATCTCCAGCAGAGGGTGTTTAATAAAATTACAACTGACAAACAGATAAACTTATCCATTCTGGATAAACGAATATTGAAAATATAATACTCTACCAGTCTAAAAACTGAAAAAACAAAACTGTGGTATTTTTGATAGAGGCCATTTCCTTTTGATTGTAATAATTACAATGCATTTTTGCTACATATCAGAAGTCATATTTATAAGTAAATAGCTAGGAATAGCCCAGGGCAAAAGAGATTACAATTCATACAGTTTCTGTTAATGCGAAAGTTGTAATTCTAAAGCTACTTTAAATATAGTAGAGGATTAACTCATTCAATTACTACTTGAAATAAGTTAGAGAAGCCTCCAGCAATTCAGCTGTGCAAAACGCTCAGAAAAGCAATTGGTACATACACAGGTCCCCTCCAACCTTTCCATCCTTCTGTAGCAGCCACACAGTGGTATTACTCACCACACAGCTGTTAAAAATACTTCCTGCGCCTTCCCAGTCAAAGACACCACAGTTGCCCACCCAGGAGCGGAAGCAAATCTCAGCGCCCAGAACCCTCCCCACACCAAGAGCTCCCACCAGAACCAGGGTTTTACAAAATACGTAGCATTACAGGGAGAAGAAAAAAAAAAACCCACAACACAACAACAAAACACAAACCCACCTCCTCCCCACCCCCCC